>NC_066580.1:231627172-231931274 GCF_024323335.1 Lathyrus oleraceus | reverse complement strand
GACCTCGATAGGAGGCAATTTTTTTGTGTGTTTATTTTTTTTTACAGGTTCCTTCGTTCAGGACTCCTTTTTGCATGAGCATCCCTAACCCTACCAACTCATTGATTTTTCTTCTCCTAAGAACACGTACTCCTTCTACTACAGGCGAGTAAGTCTCCCAAGGTCGAGCATCCGGTAGATTGCGTAGTAACGTCGTTCGTCCAAAACCCAATCCATAACCCCGTAGTTAGCCGGACTACGGCTTACTCTGATTCTCATTACAAATGAGATACGTAGGCATAAGACGCGATGTCTTAGCGAGCACAATTACCCTTAACCCCTAGGTAGCCGAGTTACGAAGACTCTGATTCTCATATTCAGATGAGATACGTATGCAGTGGATGCGACATCCGTGCGAGTCATTTTCTTTTGACCCCTTTTTTTTAGTAAATAACACATTAGATAAACCCACACCCTTTAGACAAGAACTACAAAAGTGGATCCCATAGGGTACTACGGATGCGTAGGGGTGCTAATACCTTCCCTTCGCATAATCGACTCCCGAACCCAAGATTTGGTTGCGAGACCCTGTCTTGTCCTTTCCTTTTTCCAGTTTACTTCGAGTGTTTCCTTTCCCTCCTTTGGGATAAATAACGCAGGGTGGCGACTCTCCTGTCTTTCTTCGCCGGTTGTTTTTTTTTCGCATTCCATTTTTCAGGTTGCGACACAATGCTGACAGGCATGAAAGTTTCCGGTATTCACACCGAAGTGGCATTCAGGCCAGTTTTCCGATGTTCAGATCGAAGAAGTTTCCGACGTTCAGGTCGACGCAACTTGTGGCATTCAGACCAAGTTTCCGGTATTCAGACCGAAGTGGCATTCAGGCCAGTTTTCTGATGTTCAGATCGAAGAAGTTTCTGACATTCAGGTCGATGCAACTTGTGGCATTCAGGCCAAGTTTCCGGTATTCAGACCGAAGTGGCACTCAGGCCAGTTTCCCGGTGTTCAGACCGATGTTTGATAATCTAATATCTTACGATCTTCAGATCGAAGAAGTTTCCGACATTCAGGTCGATGCAATTGTGGCATTCAGGCCAGTTTTCCGGTATTCAGACCGGAGTGGCACTCAGGCCAGTTTCCCGGTGTTCAGACCGATGTTTGATAATCTAATATCTTGTGATGTTCAGATCGAAGAAGTTTCCGACATTCAGGTCGATGCAACTTGTGGCATTCAGGCCAGTTTTCCGGTATTCAGACCGAAGTGGTGCTCAGGCTAGTTTTCTGGTGTTCAGACCGACGTTTGATAATCTAGTATCTCCCGATGCTCAGATCGAAGTCATTTCCAGTCTTCAGATTGATGAGCGGCATTCAGGCCATGGTTATTTCTGTGTTACCATTTATTTTGGTATTCAGGCTAACATCCTTTTTCGGTGTACAGACCGACTCTCACCGTACCAGACAGATTCTTTGTTGATGCTCAGATCAAGGCCACCTCTCTGCCGAACCTGACAGGCATTATCACTTCATTCTTCACTTCAGTGTAAATTTTCGGGATTTTATCGTATTCAATCACTTGATACCTTGAAAGTGCGAAAGCTGCCGCTGTCTTCCTTTCGGGTCTCTAGTTGATTGAATATGGGCAGCTGCAATACCCCAAAATTTACCCTTCATTTTCCCCTGGAAGCATGGGATTATGTTTTACATTTCATTGACATCATACTAGGCCATACTCATTGCATACTGCATTAGTGACATGGAAATCAGGTTGTGATTGATCACTCCTTAACAGAAGGAGCCCACACAAGGCAAGATTAAGAATTGGACTTCATTCTCTAAATATACAAGTCTCAAAGGTCTCAGGGGGCTCCAGGTATCTTATTATGGTCCTCAGTTCATCAGTGAAGGATTCAGAGCTATCAGAGTGTTCATCTGGATTAATCAAGAAATTAAGGTTTCATGGCTACTTGCAACAGGCAATGTTTGGTTGGAAGTAAAGGAGCTCATCCATGTCATGTTTGAAGAGGCATCTTGGCCTAGGAAGATTCACAATTATCTTAGAAAGATCCATTGGCAATCAGTGCAATCAGTTCTTGATCATTTTGCCCTAAAACTAGGGTTTGGTATCAAATCAGTTTATTTCTGATTCATTGGGTGAAACTCTTTTCCATGGCCCTCCATATGTCCACAAGGGTCTACATACAAAAAATCAGCTCTTTATTTGAACTAGAAGTGCTTCAATTGATCAATGGAATCGGGAATCAGACAGTTTGGGAAAAGTCAACTATGGGGCAAGAAAAGTCAACTCTTGCAATTTTGAGAGCGGAATCTCAAAATCCATGCCTAGGGGATCCTACATGTGAAATTTGATCAAGGTTGGATCATGGATTCATCATTTAATCAGGAATGGGAAAAGTTACTTAATTTGGAAATGGTTGACTTTCCCTTTAGGGCAAGTTTTCACGATCGTTGCACTCACTTTAAGCCCATTTTTCATCAAGATAAAAGCTCCATTTGGAAATTTCTCCAACTTGAACGTTGTTCCTCTTGTTCCAAGCTTTCTAGAGATATAAAGTTTGCTCCATTTGGATTAGAATTGAGAAAGTTATGCTTAGTCAAAGTGAGGCATTTTTTTAGGACACTTAGAAAAATTTCTAAGTCCAAAATCTTCAAAATTTGTCAAGACTTCTTGGCCAGTTTTCTTGCACTTCAAGGAATTATTTGAAAATACTTTATTTACAACAATTGTACCTTGCCATGTCCTCTTTCACATCCTTTTGAAATCATCTCATTTGGATCCATGGTTTGAGAGATACATTCATTTAAAGTGGGCACCATGACTTGATTTTCTAGGCAGATTTTGGGCCTGGCTGGCCCAATCAGATTTTCTAAGCATGCTGCACAAACCAGTCACATTTTTTACCTCTTTTGGCCATGCATTGGACATCCATTCACTTAAGTTTGGCCCAAAATAATAACATTTTACACCTCACTTCATACTTTTATTCTTATGGATAAATCACTTATTAAAAAGCCCATGAGAACACCTAATCCACCCTATTTAAGAAGCTGAAACCCTAACCCTAAAGGAGCATGGGAATTTCGTGGCAAGGAGGCAAAGCTTCATCACATATCAGATTCCATTCTACTTCTATTTTCCATTAGGTAATCATCTCTTCCATGACCATGTTTTGATATATCTACGCTTGCTTACCATGTTCATCACCATTAATCCTTCCATTTTCGTATTTCTTTTTTTTTATTTAAAATACTTTCTTCGTCCATAAAATTACTCAAAAATATTTTTTACTTTTCTTAACGGTTTTATTTAATTTTATATAATTTTTATTTTCGTATTTTTTTAATATTAATATTTTATTTTAATTATTTATTCTAAATGGTCCATTTTAACACACTTTTTTTATTGATTTTATTTTCATGACTTAAGATTATTGTTAGCATTTGATTTTTGGGATGAAGGTTGACCACTATATCATGGTCAACCTGACCTTTTCTTGGAATTTTATTTCACATTTTCAATTTATTTTGGATTTATTTTTGACCTAGTTTGGTTGGTTGACTTTTAATTTGACTTCTGTTTTATTTTAATTAATTCGCGTACCAATTTTCATTATTTTTAAAATCTTTTTGAGGGATGATGATGCCCTGACTCCATCTTATTTAGTTTAAGTTTTCATAATTTTCTTGATTAATTTACTATTTATTCTTGATGTATTTCTAACCTAGTCTTATTAATTGACTTTTGGTTTGACCTATGTTTTATTTTAATTAATTCGCATAACAATTTTCATTATTTTTAAAATCTTTTTGGGGGATGATGATGTCCTGACCCCACCTTATTTAGTTTAATTTATCATAATTTTCTTGATTAATTTGATATTTATTTGTTATTTTTTAAGTTGACTTGAATTTTCAGTTGACTTTTATATGATCGATGTTTGACTTAGGGATTGCTTATGGGAATTGAAGAGATCTTTTGATCCTCCCTTGTTCATCTCATATGCCATGTATTAGAGGCCTTTTAACTTGATTTTATTTGGTCCATACCTCATTTCCTGATTAAATTATTCAGTGGACCCTTCGTGTGCATATTTTCATCTGTTTGATTCATCTGTTATCTTTTATACTTGTTTCTCTCATTCATGCTTTCTATTGCTTGATTATTTAACATGTTCATACTCCCATGCATTGTTTAAATGCTCCATTATTTTATTCTTTGGTTTGATTATATATTGTTTATTTATCCGATCTGATTGATAATTGTTGCCTACTTGTATGATGTATGAGGCATATATTCTTATTGTTTGTTTGCCATGAACAATCTCCATTCATAACAAATGTACCCCTCTCCCATAAAGTGTATAATATTTATTTCTTTATTTCTTTAGTCACCTGTTAATACAAGACTTAAAACGAACATCCGATAACCATTTCAAAATAAGATCAAAAGCTAGACCCAACGTCGAGTAATCATTTTCAAAACTTAACAGGACCAACACGCCTACATCCATCCTCTTGTAAATCGATTGCCTCAGGCATCGCCATCTACTGTAAGTCGATTGCCTCCGGCATCGCCATCTACCCTTATCCGTAACTCCTCTCCGCGCTCCATCCGTCGAGTCTTGTTCCGTTTAGGTAGCACCCATTAGGTAGAACCCTTTGTATGATAATATAGGTAGAATTCCCTTATTATTTGCATGGTAACATTAGGTAGATGTTCCCCTTTGTAAATCCTAACACATAGGTCCATATTGCATGACAACTCTAGAGCAGAGCTTCCCCACTTTTAGACCTTCCGTGCGTCTCCGATCTTGTGGCATGTCAGTCCATTCTATTGCAAAGAGGTAACTGCCTAAGACTCGATTCAGCAAGCTGCGACACCTACTGCTAGGACGTGAACGCATTACCCACTTTCCTTTGACACAACTGGTGTCCCCTTTTATAAGTCCATGTTCAGATGGCAATCCTTAACCCCTAGTTTAGTTGAACTACGACAACTCTGATTCTCATGTTCAGATGAGATACGTAGGCACGAGATGCGATGTCTTGCCGAGTTTGACTGACGACTAACAACTAATCCTTGTTTGCTTTCGCCCTTGCTGTGATTCTTTTCTCTCGCCCCCGTTGCGATCGAGACCTTCCCTTTCTCTAGCCCTAGTTGCAATTGAGACCCTTGTTTCCGTAGTTAGCCGAACTACGTTTTGCTCTGATTCTCATTCCAGATGAGATACGTAGGCATAAGACGCGACGTCTTACCGAGCACACTTCTCTCTAACCCATAGGTAGCCGAGCTACGAAGACTCTGATTCTCATACTCAGATGAGATACGTAGGTAGTGTATGCGACATCCTTGTGAGTCATTTTCTTTTAACCTTCCTTTTAATAAATAGTACTTTAGATATACCTACACCCTTTAGACTAGAACAACACTTATGAAAAGGGCTCCCTAGGAGTACCTAGGATGTTTTGGGTGCTTAAAACCTTCCCATTGCATAACCAACCCCCTTACCCAGATCTCTGACATTTTTACTAGTTTTTGATTCGATAAAACTTTTAGGTTTTTGTTCGCTTTCTAACCATTCCTTTGGATAAATAGAAGTGCGGTGGCGACTCGACTTGTATAGTTTACCTTGGATTCAGTCAATATCTCTAATGGTAACGAATACCCCGCTATAGAAAAGTGGCGACTCTGCTTGGGAAAACATCATTTGCCTAGTGGGTTTTGCCTACTTTTCATATTTGTTGTATTGTATGGTATATTGCTTTGTGACATATTTTTGTGCAATTTGGGATTACTGAATTGTATGTAATGATTGAATTGTTTGAATATTAATTCCTTGTATGCTTGGTGATCTTCGTGAGATGAGTTCTATACCCGAACTCGAGTGCACTTAGGATAGGAGAATGGCATAGTCTTGTTGACTTATGTGGAGTTATTCCTTAGCAAGTTGACTTGCAAGCCCATTCACTTGGTGGAGGTAATGTTGGGATCAATAATGTCACACGAGTAGTCGTGGTTAGGCATTACTCTTTCCAATATATTCCTTAGAAGCCAAGGACCTTAGTTTACCACGCGCATCTTGGCCTATTTTTAGGACGTAGTGCGAAGATCGTTCAAGTGTAAGATTTGATACGATTGTTACGCGATACTACACTCATAAGAGTCTCTCTTGAGAATATTTTTGGAATACGGGTAGTCGTTTATCCGATAATATCCGAAAGATGGGATGATGACTATGGGAACCTCTTATAGAACATGATTGTCAGGTTTAACCATAGTACACTCCCTTTGGGTGGTTCTTAACCAAGACTCCATGCTCGCGACTCGCAACAAACCCTTGATTCGTGGTTGATCCATTCTCTTATATCCTTAATATCAATGGAACTTGGGTGTTGATAAGGTGTAAACCATAATCCACCAAAATGGATGATTGATATTAAGGATGACTGATCCATCCCATGACCTTTGTGTGGTGTGATTTGCTTGATCCTTGAGTGTGATTGTTGCATCCACACATTCATGCATTCATACACATCCATATCATCAACAATAGAAATTTTTTGAGGAACTTAAGAGGTCTATTTGCAAATTTTCAGACATGGATAAGCAAAGAAGGAATACGAAGAAGTACAGTTTCAGACAACCCGACTTGAAAGAGTTAAGGAGTTTGACATCCTATGTATTAGATCCCTTGGAATTCAAGGCTCGTCATGGGAAGCTTCTGTCTATTCTGGCTACTCAAGTGGATGAAGGTCTAATGAGTGTGTTGGTGTAGTTCTATGATCCCTTGTACCGTTGCTTCACTTTTCCAGATTTCCAGCTTTTGCCCACGCTTGAGGAGTATGCCTATCTTGTGGGCATACCTATCCTAGACCAGTTGCCGTTCAGTGGCTTGGAGAGAGTTCCTTCTTCTACAGAGATTGCTGATCTGTTGCGTATAGATGGATCTATTATTGGTGCTCATATGACTACCAAAGGTGGAATTCAAGGTCTCCTGTATGATTTCCTCATTTATCAACCTACTATGTTTGGGAAGGCCATGAGTGAGGATGCCTTTGAGGCCATATTTGTACTTCTCATCTATGGGCTAGTGTTATTCCCCAACATCGACAAGTTTGTGGATGTGAACGCCGTTAGGATTTTCTCTACTCTTAATCCCGTTCCTACTCTGTTGGGTGACACTTATTTCTCTTTGCATATGAGGAATGCAAAGGGTGGTGGTACCATTGTGTGTTGTTTGCCTCTGTTGTACAAGTGGTTTATTTCGCACTTGCCTCAGACGCTCGCCTTCAAGGAGAACAAAGGATGTCTACGGTGGTCCACGAGACTTATGTCTCTCACTAATGATGATATCTTTTGGTACAACCGTGTATATGATGGTGTGCAGATTATCGACTCTTATGGTGAATTCTCCAATGTACCTCTTCTTGGTACATGCGGTGGAATTAACTACAACCCTATTTTGGCACGTCTTCAGCTTGGGTTCCCCCTAAAGGATAAATCCAATAACATTCTGTTAGAGGGTGTGTTCTTTCAGGAGGGTAAAGATCCCCAAGGATTGAAGGGAAGGATGGTCCGCGCTTGGCGCAAGATCCATAAGAAAGGAAGGAAGGAGCTAGGTCCGAAGAACTGTATCACTTTGGAACCCTATACCCCTTGGGTTAGGAGGAGAGCTTCCGAGTACCTCATGCCTTATGAGTATCCAAGACCCACACCTTTGGTTGTGGCTGGGCCTTCAACCCTCCCTAGCCAAGGAGTAGAGGAGTTGAGAGACAAAGACCGCTCGCGTGCTTGGATCCGTGAACGAGAGGAGTTGCTTCAGCAGATCAGAGAGAAGGATGCTTTGATAGAGTTCCTTGAGCACCAGGTTATTGATGATCCTGATGACGCATTGACTTCTCTACTTCCTCAGTCTTCCAAGTTTTGGAAGAGGAAGTATGATCGACTCGCCAAAGAGAAGGCAGATATGGAGGCAGCCTATGAGAGGGAGGTGAAAAGGCTTCGTGCAGCTTATCTTCCGGTCTCGAGGGCTTTGGACGATTGCTTCTAGGGATCCAACGGATGTTCATTTTCCTTCTCTCTTGTATTGTATTTGGTTACCAAGACTGTACTTATTTTGCGTAAAAACATTTCCAAATATTAATTGACGTGATATTTCCGTATGTGATAAACGTTTAATATTTCCAAAATTTGCAAATAAGACTCTAAAGTTCCTCTGATATAAAAATTAAATCATAAGCATTGCATGCATCATGTTTATCTATTCCTAGGGGTTTATATCTCCTTCTTGATTCTAGTCGGGGTTTTCTTACACTATTTATCTAATGTGAGACTGGAATCAAGGGGTAGAATACCCTTTGGAATTGATAAGCATGTCATTGCATTTGCATATTCATTAGCATGTCTTGCATAACAGGTACCGCCGCACTGTTCTCATCTTGCTTGGTATTCCATTAGTAGGATAGCTGACTCAGGCATTCACCGATACGGTACCTGAAGGAATCAACAAAGAGAAATGGAAGGTTTACAAGCAGAGCTCGTTGAGATGAGGATTTGCATGAATCAGTTCATGGAAGTAGTCTAAGGAGTGGCTCAGGGACAACAGGAAATTAGATTGTTGGTACAGGGGAATCCCTATACTACTCAACCGGAGGTTGTGGCTGATCCTCCCGCTGGAGAGGCTAATGGACCCAATGGACCGGGGCCTATCCCAATCCCACATGGCAACCTTGGTCAACAACCCATCCATGATGATCAGGAGGATCAATTCCCCCTGCTTCAGGAGGACTTTGGCATGGCCAATGGTATGGACCCTATGTTTCGGAGACTGGAAGAGAGGTTGAAAGTAGTGGAAGGGCAAAATGCTCTTGGTGTGGATGTTGCTGACTTGGGACTGGTTCCAGGCGTGAAAGTTCCGCCAAAATTCAAAGTCTCCGTGTTTAATAAGTACAATGGCAACTCTTGCCTGAAGACTCATATACAAGCTTACTTCCGCAAGATGATCGCGTATTCTGATGATGAGAAACTGCTCATGTACTTCTTCCAGGACAGCCTAGCTGGGGCATCCTTGGAGTGGTATATGAGGCTGGACAGAGCCCATATTCGCGGCTGGAGAGACTTGGCTAAGGCCTTTATGAAGCAATATCAGTACAATGCGGATATGGCACCTGACAAGACTCAGCTCCAGAATTTGTCTCTCAAGAGCAACGAGTGCTTTAAAGAGTATGCTCAACGCTGGAGAAAGTTGGCTTCCCGTGTTCAGCCTCTGATGTTGGAAAAAGAGATGGCCAACATGATTATGAACACACTGCCTGGATCTTATTTGGAGCGCCTGGTGGGTTGCAACGCTTCAAATTTTGCTGATGTGGTCTCCACCGGTGAGAGGGTGGAGAACTACTTGAAGACGTGTAAGATCCAAAACGGGGTTGGATCATCTTCGGGGTCAAAGAAGTCGTTCTTAGGAGGACAAAAGAGGAGAAAAGGGGATGCAAATGCTGTGTCTTCTCATCAGAGCAGGGGTAACCTCAGGAATAACTTTCAGAATTACCATCAACAACCTTATGTTGTAGCTGTGACCATTCCAGCTGCAGCACCAGTGCACCAACAACAACCTCAACGTCAACAAAATCATACCAACAACAACAGGGTAACAGACCTGCTTATCAACAGAGACAGAGGATGATGGATAGGCGTTTCGACACTCTTCCGATATCGTATGCCCAGTTGCTTCCCAACCTTCAACATTTGCAACTTGTGCAGTTACGCACTTTGGCTCCTCCTGTTGGCAGGCTTCTAGTGGGTTATGACGCCAATGCTAGGTGTAATTTCCACTCTAGGGCACCTGGCCACACTATTGAGAACTGTAAAGCTTTTAAGCACGTAGTTCAGGACCTTATTGATTCAAAGGCCATTAACTTTGCGCCGGCTCCTAATGTTGTCAACAATCCCATGTCGCGGCATGGTGGAGAAAATGTTAACATGGTTGAAGGAGAAGCCAAACTAGTCAAGGAGGTGTTGAAGCTGAAGACTCCGCTGTTAGAAATCAAAGAATACTTGCTAAAGGCAGATGATTTCCCCGACTGTGGGAGCGGTTGTTTGGGTTGTGTTGCATAGAGTGGGGGTTGTGTGAAGCTGTAGCAGGGTATCCAGGCCTTGCTTGACGATGGTATCCTCCAAGCTGAAGACTTATCTGCCCAAAGGTCTGTTGAAGGGGTTGTTGAAGGGGTTGTTGAGAATGCAGATGTTGATCCTCTCTTTCCTGAAGATGTTGAAGAATTTACAAATGTTGTTCCTGCTGATTTTGTAATTCCCAATGATGTAATTAATTTTTCCTGTTGCTGATATTCCAAACATGGTGTGTGATTCTGATGTACTTGCTGAACTTGATTCCGATGTTTCAGATGTTTGTACTTCAAATAAGATTTCTGAGTATGACTGTGACGTTGCCACTATCATAATTTTCTACCCGACCGCTCAGATCAGTGCGTTAGTAGCGCAATCGGTACAACCAGTGCGACCACATCAATCCACTATGACCATCACGACCCCTGGTCCTTTACCTTTCACCAGCGAAAGGGCCATTCCTTGGCATTACGGGGGGAGTGTGTACACACATGATCATAGAGTGGAGCAGCCACTAAAAATAGAAGAGGTGCAAGATTACAAGTCTGAACCTGGAGTTGAGGTAAAAGATCCCGCAGTGGATAATGTTGGTGGAATCGGGCGATTCACCAGAAGTGGTAGACTATTCTCACCACCAGTTATCCAACCTGATAGTGCTGACGCCGCGGTGAAGACCAAAGGCAAGCAAGTTGCGAATGAGGGTACCTCTGCACCACAGGCTGGCTCTGAGCCTGCTTTCGTGAAAGATGCGGGCGAACTTTTGAGAATTATAAAGAAAAGTGATTACAAGGTAGTCGATTAGTTGATTCAGACGCCATCCAAGATATCTATTCTCTCACTCCTGCTGTGTTCGGAGGTACACAGGGAGGCACTCCTGAAGGTCCTTAATGCTGCATATGTGCCTCAAGAGATCTCAGTGAACCAACTAGAAGGGATCGTTGCAAATGTTCATACAAGCAATGGGTTGGGTTTTACTGATTCTGACTTGACGCCAGCTGGACGTGATCATAAAAAGGCTTTTCATATCTCGATGGAGTGTAAAGACACTGTGCTATCCCATGTTCTGGTGGATACAGGTTCCTCTCTCAATGTGTTACCCAAGAGAGTCCTGTCAAGGTTAGATGTAGAAGGTTTGATCTTGAAGCCTTCCGATCTTGTGGTAAGAGCCTTCGATGGTTCTAAGAGGTCGGTGTTCGGAGAGGTAGAATTGCCCATTCAGATTGGATCACAAACCTTCAACACCGTCTTCTATGTGATGATATCAGTCCTTCGTATAGCTGCTTGCTGGGTCATCCTTGGATCCACAATGCTGGGGAAGTCTCCTCGACCTTGCATCAGAAGATCAAGTTCCCGGTCAACGGAAGAATTATCACTGTCTGTGGTGAGGAGGATATTCTGGTCAGTAACCTGTCTTACAGGCCTTTTACCTTGATTTTATTTGGTCCTTACCTCATTTCCTGATTAAATTATTCAGTGGACCCTTCGTGTGCATATTTTCATCTGTTTGATTCATCTGTTATCTTTTATACTTGTTTCTCTCATTCATGCTTTCTATTGCTTGATTATTTAACATGTTCATACTCCCATGCATTGTTTAAATGCTCCATTATTTTATTCTTTGGTTTGATTATATATTGTTTATTTATCCGATCTGATTGATAATTGTTGCCTACTTGTATGATGTATGAGGCATATATTCTTATTGTCTGTTTGCCATGAACAATCCCCATTCATAACAAATGTACCCCTCTCCCATAAAGTGTATAATATTTATTTCTTTAGTCACCTGTTAATACAAGAATTAAAACGAACATCCGATAACCATTTCAAAATAAGATCAAAAGCTCGATCTAACGTCGAGTAATCATTTTCAAAACTTAACAGAACCAGCACACATTCATACATCCTCTTGTAAGTCGATTGCCTTAGGCATCACCATCTACCTGTAAGTCGATTTCGTTCGGCATCGCCATCTACCCTTATCCGTAACTCCTCTCCGCGCTCCATCCGTCGACTCTTGTTTCGTTTAGGTAGCACCCATTAGGTAGAACCGTTTGTATGATAACATAGGTAGAATTCCCTTATTCTTTGCATGGTAACATTATGTAGATGTTCCCCTTTGTAAATCCTAACACGTAGGTCCATATTGCATGACAACTCTAGAGCAGAGCTTCCCCACTTTTAGACCTTCCGTGCGTCTCCGATCTTGTGGCATGTCAGTCCGTTCTATTGCAAAGAGGTAACTGCCTAAAACTCGATTCAGCGAGCTGCGACACCTACTGCTAGGACGTGAACGCATTGCCCACTTTCCTTTGACACAACTGGTGTCCTCTTTTATAAGTCCATGTTCAGATGGCAATCCTTAACCCCTAGTTTAGTCGAACTACGACAACTCTGATTCTCATGTTCATATGAGATACGTAGCCATGAGATACGATGTCTTGCCGAGTTTGACTGACAACTAACAACTAATCCTTGTTTGCTTTCGCCCTTGCTAGGATTCTTTTCTCTCACCCTCGTTGCGGTCGAGACCTTCCCTTTCTCTTGCCCTAGTTGCAATCGAGACCCTTGTTCCCGTAGTTAGCCGAACTACGTTTTGCTATGATTCTCAATCCAGATGAGATACGTAGGCATAAGACGCGACATCTTACCGAGCACACTTCTCTCTAACCCATAGGTAGCCGAGCTACGAAGACTCTGATTCTCATATTTAGATGAGATACGTAGGCAGTGTATGTGACATCCTTGCGAGTCATTTTCTTTTAACCTTCCTTTTAATAAATAGTACTTTAGATATACCTACACCCTTTAGACTAGAACAACACTTATGAAAAGGGCTCCCTAGGAGTACCTAGGATGTTTTGGGTGCTTAAAACCTTCCCAGTGCATAACCAACCCCCTTACCCAGATCTCTGACATTTTTACTAGTTTTTGATTCGATAAAACTTTTAGGTTTTTGTTCGCTTTCTAACCATTCCTTTGGATAAATAGAAGTGCGGTGGCGACTCGACTTGTATGGTTTACCTTGGATTTAGTCAATATCTCTAATGGTAACGAATACCCCGCTACAGTAATTAGGAGTCCATTTTCCTTTGGAATCTGGCTTGAACGTCAAAATCTTCTTGAGCACAAGGTCACCTTCTCTGAACACACGAGGTTTGACCTTCTTATCAAAAGCTTTCTTCGTTCTCTGTTGATACAACTGACCATGACACATGGCTGTCAATCTTTTTTCTCTTCTATCAAATTCAGCTGATCAAACTTGGTCTGACACCATTCAGCCTCAGTCAACTTGACTTCCATGAGATCACGTAATGAAGGAATCTCAACCTCTACGGGGAGCACTGCTTCCATATCATACACAAGAGAGAAAGGGGTTGCCCCTGTTGAAGTGCAGACGGATATACGATACCCATGCAAAGCAAATTGGAGCATCTCATGCCAATCCTTATATGTTACAACCATCTTCTTGATAATCTTCTTGATGTTCTTATTCGTAGCTTCAATAGCCCCATTCATCTTTGGTCTGTAGGGAGAAGAATTATGATGTGCAATCTCGAAGTCTTTGCAAAGAGCTTCCACCATATTGTTATTCAAGTTTGATCCAGTATCAGTAATGATCTTACTTGGCACACCATAACAGTATATGATCTGATTTTTGATAAACCTTACAACAACTTGCTTGGTTACATTTGCATATGATGCCGCTTCAACCCATTTTGTGAAATAGTCAATTGCCACCAAAATGAAACGATGTCCATTCGAAGCTTTGGGCTCAATCATCCCAATCATATCAATTCCCCACATGGAGAAGGGCCATGGGAAAGAGATAACATTCAATAGTGTCGGAGGAACATGAATCTTATCAGCATAAATTTGACACTTGTGGCATTTCTTCACAAATTTGCAACAGTCAGATTCCATTGTCAGCCAATAGTAACCTGCTCGCAACATCTTCTTTGCCATTGCATGTCCATTGGAATTAGTACCAAAGGAACCTTCATGCACTTCGGTCATCAACAAGTTTGCTTCGTGTCTATCCACGCATCTGAGCAAAACCATGTCGAAGTTTCTCTTGTACAGTATATCACCATTCAATTAGAAATTACTGGGTAATCTTCTCAAAGTCTTCTTATCTTTCAAAGATTCCCTAGGTGGGTAAATCTGACATTGGAGGAAACATTTGATGTCGTAATACCATGGCTTCTCATCTTTGATCTCTTCAACAGCGAACACATGAGTTGGCCTATCAAGATGCATCACATACAGATTGGGAACTTCATTTCAATATTTCACTACAATCATCGATGCCAATGTTGCAAGAGCATATGCCCTCCGGTTTTCATCTCGAGGGATATGAGAAACTCAACCTTTGTAAAGAAAGTTGAAATCCTCCTTGCATAATCTCTATATGGTATTAAACCGGGTTGATTCGTCTCCCACTCACCTTTGATTTGATTCACAACCAAAGCCGAATCACCGAAGACATCCAAATACTTGATTCTGAGATTCATGGCCTCTTCAAGCCCCATAATGCAAGCTTCATATTTTTCCATGTTGTTTGTACACTTGAAAGTCAATCTAGCTGTAAATGGTAGATGCGTGCCTTGAGGAGTAATAATCACTGCCCCAATGCCATTTCCATATTGATTAACAGCTCCATCAAATACCATGCCCCAACGGGAACCAGGCTTTGGCCCTTCTTCAAGCAATGGTTCATCACAATCTTTCATTTTCAAGTACAAAATCTCTTCATCAGGAAAATCATAATGTACTGACTGATAATCTTCAATTGGTTGGTGAGCCAAATGGTCAGCCAAGATACTACCTTTGATCGCTTTCTGAGATCGGTATTCGATATCATACTCTGATAACAACATCTTCCAACGGGCAATCCTCCCAGTTAAAGTAGGCTTCTCAAATATATACTTGATTGGATCCATTTTGGATATCAACCAAGTGGTATGATTCAACATGTATTGATGCAAACGCTTAGCAGCCCAAGCCAATGCGCAACAAGTTTTCTCAAGCATAGAATACCGAGTCTCACAGTCGGTGAACTTCTTACTAAGGTAGTAAATTGCAAATTGTTTCTTTCCAATCTCATCTTGCTGACCAAGAACACAACCCATACTATCTTCTAGCACAGTCAAATACATGATCAACGGTCTTCCTTCAACAGGTGGAGACAAAATAGGAGGTTCAAGTAAATATTCCTTGATATTGTCAAAAGCTTTTTGGCAATCTTCGGTCCAATCACAAGACTGATCTTTCCGAAGAAGTTTGAATATAGGCGCACATGTGGCAGTCATGTGGGAAATGAATCTGGAAATATAATTCAAGCGGCCGAGAAAACCTCTGACTTACTTCTCAGTTTTGGGCGCAAGCATCTCTTGTATTTCTTTGTCCTTGGCAGAATCAACTTCAATACCCTTCTCGCTGACAATAAAGCCCAATAACTTACCAGAACAAACACCAAAAGTACACTTATTGGGATTGAAACCGAGTTTATACTTCCTCAACCGCTGGAATAGCTTCACAAAATGCTCAACATGTTCCTCTTCATCAATCGATTTAGCAATCATGTCATCGACATAAACTTCAATCTCTTTATTCATCATATCATGAAAAAGAGTAGTCATTGCTCTATGGTAAGTTGCACCAGCATTCTTTAAACCGAAAGGCATCTTTCTATAACAGAATGTTCCCGAGGGTGTAATGAATGTGGTCTTCTCCATATCTTCGGGTGCCATCTTGATCTGATTATATCCGGAAAATCCATCCATAAACGAAAAAACTTTGAATTTAGCAGTATTGTTTACCAACATATCAATGTGTGGCAGAGGGAAATCATCTTTCAGATTGACTTTATTCAAATCTCTATAATAAACACACATGCGGACTTTTCCATCTTTCTTCGGCACAGGCACAATATTGGCCACCCATTATGGATACTCAGATGTTACAAGGAAACCGACATCAATCTGCTTTTGCACTTCCTCTTTGATCTTCACATCCATATCAGGATGCGTTCTTCTCAACTTATGCTTGACTGGCGGACATTCTGGCTTCAATGGCAATCTATGCTCCACAATCTCAGAATCCAACCCAGGCATGTCTTGATAGGACCAAGCAAACACATCTGAATACTCTCGAAGAAGATCAATCAACCCCTTCTTAGCATCTGGACACAGTCGAGACCCAATCTTGACTTCCTTCACATCATCTTCAGAGCCCAAGTTGACTAGCTCAATTTGCTCTTAGAACAGCTGAATGATCTTTTCATCTTACTCAAGAAGACGAGACAGTTCCTCACTTCTTCATCACTTTCCTCCTAGGCCTCAAACACAGGGAATTCAAAATTTGGAGAAGGATAATGATCATTGTATTCAATGGGGTTAGGAATCAACCTGCATAATGATTTGATATTTTGATTTTAGAGAAGTGAAATTGTGACCAAATATTATGCAGATGGACAATTATATTGTTTATTTATGTTTTTTGTGATTACCATTTTTAGAATAAAGTGAAAAGTAAAAACAAAACATCAATGTGGATGAATAGAATTAATTTTATTGATGATCAATTTAAAATGCCCAAACAATGTTCACTTCTCCCTTAGGCATAGGACAAGGATTTTAAAATATAAAAGCAATTACTTAGATCGATGCAAAATAACAGGTATATCAACGGCAGTCCAATTGTTGCATGTCCTTCCATGCGTTACAAAGTTGTTGTAATCTTCCTCTTCGCTATCCTCTAGCACAACAACTAAGTGTTGTTTATTGCCATGAATGAACCGTCCTGAAATTCTGGTATCAGATATAAGATGTCGAAGGTAATGTCACGACACTAATATCTGTTAACACAAACAGGATAAAGATGCAGAATGGTAAAGCACATGACACAAGCAATTGTTAACCCAATTCGGTGCAACTCACCTACGTCTGGGGGCTACCAAGCCAGGAAGGAAATTCACTAAAATAGAATCAGTTCAAAGACTCTCCGTACACTTCAACAAGTTACAGTCTTTCTCACCTAATCTCTACCCGTGCAATTTCTACCTAAGCACTCTTAGATATGAGAACCCACTCACTTCCCTACAATCACACCTGTGATCTTAAACAACAATCCCTTTAGAAAAGAAAACACTTTTTAATAACACACTCTTGATTTTATTTCACAGTTTCAATCAAGAAGACACACACTTGATCTTGCTTCACAACTTTGATCAAGTAGACACACACTTGATCTTGCTTCACAGCTCTGATCAAGTAGACACACACTCTTGCTTAACAGCTTTAGAGTGACAAATTACAACCATAAATCAGTCCAATTCAATCATCAAAAGATGACTTGAATGGCTTACAAGTCTCACGATTAAACAGACACAAACCCTAGCTCTCTCTCTATATTTCGCTCAGTATTGGTTGTGTTGTAAAACAGGTTTTCTAAGTCCCTTTTTATCGAAGCTTTCAACTGGGCTTGGACATCTTGAAAACCCTAAATCTATTTCCAATTAAATATTTTCATAACAGCTGGTTAGATCTCCTTGGAAAATAAGTAAATCAGGTTGTAATCCATGATTGAATTCGCATGCAAATCAGATCTTCAATCATACATAGATTGCAATTAATTATGCAATGACAAAACACCAGACATTCACACTAAATGTTCTGTGTACAGGATGTCATGACATCGGGTCTGACATCCTGGAAAAATCCTGCATAATTCCATAATTCCTTTTATAACTTCCAGCAGGTACACAAACATCAGATGTCATGACATAGTGTATGACATCCTGATACAGTCCTGCATAATTTTGTTTTTCCATTTCAACTCCAGCAGGAACACATTATCAGAAGCCATGGCATTGCATATGACATTCTGAAACAATCCTGCATGATTATGTTCTTGAACTCCAGCAGGTACATAGGATATCTTAGTTTAAGACATCACACATAACATCTTGTGAACTCTCTTTGTTTTACCAAAATTGCTGCCAACACAGAGAACCAACAAACTCCCCCTTTGGCAAATTTTGGCTAAAACATATATCTATCCTTTTTGTTCACAAGAAAACTATCAGCAGTTAAACAACAGTTTAAACAGTAGCAGAAGCAAACACAATTACTAGATATAGCTACTAGTATCACACACATGCACAAGGGTACTTCTCCTCCCCTAAATTTGTGCAACAGAAACAAAATTACTAGTTATGGATGCAACTAGTAAGACACACAAATTCCCAAGGGTGCTCCTTCTCCCCCTAAATCTGTGCACACAGCAAACATCTTCCATGAAAATAACAGCTATTGTAACCACAACATTTGTAACAGCCAGAATTTCATTCTGACATCTGCTTCAATATCAAGACCTGTGCACCACATCAGACATCCCCTTTGACATCTGTAAACAGAACAACATTCTGTTTTAACAACAAGCACATCCTTCAATAATAGTTGTCCTTCTATTCAGCTACATACATCTCATAGCTCCACAACTTTAACTGCTTCCACATCAACACTTCTCCCCCTTTTTAGTCAAAATTGATCAAAGGTGACCAATTAGACAAAATAAATGTCAATTAGCCTAGCAGAGAATGTCAGATCAGATGTTATAACATTAAGAATGTTAAAACATAATAGTTAGAAAGTACAAACCATCATCATACACAGCTGTGATAGTTGAGATAATGAACAAATCCAAGGCACTCATTAAGAGCCCAAAATATTACAAACAGGCATCAATGAGGACTTCCACAAATTACACATTTAAACAAAAACAATAAAAACTTCAGTCATCTAAACATCAGCACCAGAACAGCTTCCAAAACATCAGCCACAACAGCCACACAGTCTTCACAGCACACCTCACACAATCTTCAGTCTTCAACACAAAGGGGGGGGAACCATCAATCAGACGAAGAAGTATCACCTTCACCTTCAGAGCCTTCAGAGCTTTCAAAGCTGCCACTAGATTGAGCAATTGACCTCTCACTTGAGGTATTGGCATTTGACTCTTTTGTCTCATTAGCCTTCTCCATTTCTTCCCTTTCCAGGCTCCTAATAAGAACTTCCAATGCTTCTTTTCTTGCCTTGGCTACCCTTATACCATTATCCAGTTCTTTGCAGGTATCTTTTAATTGATCAATTAAACTCCCTTGAGATGCAGGCTCCTTTCTAGCAGATGTCATGACAACATCATTGACACGACTTCCCTCAAACAACTTATAATGAATGGATAGAGGGGGTTTTCTTCTGCTTGGCATGTCACTTTTATTAAGAATGCCTTGTTTTTGACTCAAGATAATACCACAAATAATGGATAGGAAGGCAATGAGCAGCTTCACAGCATTTGTGGAGGCATGTCTGAGAGTTTGATCAAATACAAACCTTCCAAAGTCATAGTTTATCCTGGTTCCAATTGCATGAATGATTATTCCAAGACCAATGGAGATGGTAGAGATATGATTAGTAGGCACCCAGTTGGCTGAACCAATCTTGTGTAAAATGGCATATTTGACAGTGAGCTTGCCAGCTCATAGGTGATTCCTACTAGGCCATTCCTCAACTTGGCCAGCTGCAATAATCCTACAGACCTCATTTTCTGTAGTCTCTAGATCCACTCCTCCATCAGTTCCTCTTCCTAGGAACTTGTTGAGAATGCTTGGTGAGAATTTCACACATTTACCCCTTACAAACACCTTACAGAACTCCCTGCTTCTCCTTTCATAAATATCCTCAGGGATATTCACAATAAACTCTTTTACTAACCCCTCATAACATTGGGGTAGAGCAACCACAGTCTTCATTAGTCCATCATTTTTGATCAAATCAATTACTTCCTTTACCTCTACAGCCTCTTTTCCAATCTCTCTTTCAACAGCTACCCTCCTCTGAATGACAAATTTCCATTTTGCAATACCATCTTCTAAATGGAAGGAGATATTGTCTAGGTGTACAACAACAGCTTTGCCAGGAGACTTCTTAACAGTCTGCCTTTTTGCAGGGGAGATGTCTGGGACATCGTCATCGACATCCTCATCAGAGTCAAAACTGTCTCTTTCTTTCCTTTTCCTAACCTCAACTTTACTCCAAGATTTGGAGGGTCCTACACCAACAACCTTTTTCACTCTTCTTGTTGTTCTCATTTTAGCCACACTTTTCCCTTTTCTAGTCCTCAGTTTCTCAACTACACTTGGTTTTACAAGATGGACCAAAGCGTCATCCTCTTCTTCAGAGCTTTCTTCCTCTAGGTCAATAATATTCTCCTGAGACATATTTGCTGGTTTCTTGCTAGGTAGGGTTTTACCTAGAGAACATAGCCCCTCAGCAGCCACTTCCTTTTCTGATCTAGATGAGTCATCATCTTTCTCAGCTTGGGGTTCCTCCTCAGGTGAGGGGTCCCTTCTGGACAGAGGGGTAGAAACACCCTTGACTTCATGCCCTTCACTTAGAATCCTAATAACTAGGCTTCTAATGGCACGATCAGCATAATGCATGTCATTTGGAAGAGGAGATTTATTAGGGATATTACCTTGCTTATTTCCAGCCATGGAAGAGGGACCTGGGGTGTCACCTGGTATCACACAAAGAGGAGTAACGTCCAGCACATCTTCATCTAGAAACTCCATGGAGGGAGTCTTTGCATGATGAGAGGGTTTTGAACCAGAAGATGATGGATGTTGAGACATGTTGTAGAACTTTTGAAAGAAATTTCTTTGCCCTAGCTGAGTTTCTCTGAGAAGTTGAATGGAGATGGAAATTGTTGTGTTTAGGTAGCGTGTGCTAATGGCATAGATACTATTTTCAATGCTAGGGAATGATTTATCATTAATGTGGCTCTTTCTTTTAAGTGGGCAGACACTATTTTTATTTCCTTTTCTTTTCTACTTTAATTGCCATAATTTCACAAGAGTCCAAATCCCAAATTTCCCTCTTTCATATTCAAATTGAATATCACCCAAATTCCTTGCAACCTTGTCAGCTAGTTCCATTTAATGCTTTAGACCTATGAAATTCTCTTCCACGAATTTTCTAATGGAGTGATGATAGCAAAAGCTGTACTTGGTCCACCTGTGCTGAATATGATTTATGGACCTAGTTGCAGCATTCAGGTTGTCATAATACAATTTCATGACATCGTGTGTGACATTGTATGCAATCATCAGTAGTTTCATCCAACCCACTTGAGACCAACTGCTTCCATCTTCTCTATATTCATTATGAACACCATTTTCACCTTCCATATGTGTAGGAGCCGGTGTCATCCCAATCTTCTCCACATTGTTCTTGGCATTTTTGCTTTGAGATAGACACATAGTCCCTTTTGGCCTAGTTCCAACAAAGCTCTCTCCAGTTCCAGACTGCATATGACTGGTCACATGTCCACTTATTTGATCTAACCTCTTAGTTGTTTGGGCCATCATGACCTTTTCTCCTTTGGAAGTGAGCTTAAGTCTGAGCTTCTGGTGTGACATCCTTGTCTGACATTTCCCACAAACTTGTCTCTCATTACTCTTGAGGGTTCTTCTAGCAGCTATACTCATCTTCATCTCTTCCTCTTTGACATAGGAACACTTTGAGGAATAACCCATTTGAGAGCTCCACATGTAACTGTTGTCTTTGGTCCTGATTCCTTTCATAATCACTTCACTATCTTTGTTAAAAATTAGACATTCAGTTTTGGTGAAGTTAACATTCAGACCTTGATCACATAGTTGACTGATGCTTATTAGATTTGCAGTCAAGCCCTTAACAAGTAGAACCTTGTCAAGTTTAGGAACTCCAAGACAATTAAGCTTACATGTTCCCTTGATTTCACCTTTTGCTCCATCTCCAAAGGTTACATGGCTTATGGTATGATGATGCAGGTCAGTTAGTAGGTCTTGGTTTCCAGTCATGTGTCTGGAACATCCACTATCAAAATACCACTCTTCTTTGGCTGAGATTCTGAGGGGAATGTGAGCTATTAGACTTGTAACATTAGTTATAGGAACCCATTGTTTCTTGATAATAGGCCTGTGCTGTTTGGGTCTGGGTTGATAGTGATTCTAATGATGAATAGGGCTAGGATAACCATACAGCTTATAGCAGAAAGGCTTCAGATGACCAAATTTCCCATAGTAATGGTATCTCCATCTTTGGTGTTTCCCCTTCTGCTGTTTTCTCCTCTGGTGTTGTGACATATGATGTGACATCATAGGTTTACTTTTATTATGGATGCACTTAGGTTTGGCTTGAGGTTTGGCACTAGTGTAAATGTTCTCAGGCTTTGAGTCATTATACCCAATGTCAGATTTGTCTCCTATTATTGTCCAATTTGGAGAATCTTGTCTAAGGAGTCAGATCCATTGCTTAACATCCTTACATACTTGGTCATCTCTTCTAGTTTAGAATTTAGGAACATGGCTTCAGTTTTCAACTTAGAGATGGTTTTCACATGATCTGCCTTCTCACTCTCCAGCTGTGCTATCTTCTGACTTTCAGCTTGTTGATTTTCATCTAGCTTGGCATTCAGAACCACTGCTTATGTTTGTAATTTGAAGATGGTTTCAAGGTATTCTACCTTCTCATCCTCAAGTTGAGTTATTTCCTTCTTCTGGATTTCAACCTATTTGCACAACTCTACACTTTTATGACACAACTTTCTGTAGGTAGAGGCCAATTCTTCAAAGGTTACTTCATCATCACTTGAGTCTTCATCAGATCCCCATCTTCCTTTCAAAGCAGTCACAAGATTTACAGCTTCCTCTGTTTCACTCTCATCAGACCAGGTGGCATCAAGACTCATCTTCTGCTTCTTGAGGTAGGTTCCATATTTAGTCCTGATGTGCCCATACCCATCACATTCATCGCACTGTACCTCTTTTCCTTCTTTGAGCTTCTCATCTTATCTTGCTCTACTTCCAGCATTATTGGATTTACTGATGTTAGATGAGATGTTCTTGACATTTGCCTTAGATCTTACATTCATCTTTTTCAACAGTTTATTGAACTGTCTTCCCAACATTTCTACTTCACTGACCAAATCTTCATCAACCTCCTGACTCTTTTCCTCTTTTGTGTTTGACATAAAGGCCATGCACTTGGTTTTCTTTTCAAAACCATCATTTAATCCCATCTCAAATGTTTGGAGGGAACCAATTAGCTCATCAACCCTCATGTTGGAAATGTCTTGAGACTCTTCTATGGCAGTCACCTTCATAGCAAATCTCTTAGGGAGTGACCTGAGTATTTTTCTTACCAGGATTTCATCTGTCATCTTCTCTCCCAGGGCTCCTGCGGCATTAGCAATTTCAAGGATACTCATGTGAAAGTCATGAATGTTTTCATCTTCTTTCATCCTTAAACTTTTAAACTTGGAGGTGAGCAGCTGAAATCTAGACATCTTTTCCTTAGAGGTGCCTTCATGAGTGGTCTTGAGAATGTCTCAAGCATCTTTGGCCACTTCACAGTTGTTTACCAACCTGAAAATATTCTTGTCTACTTAATTGAATATTGCATTCAATGCTTTAGAATTTACAAGTGCTAGATCATCCTCCTCCTTGGACCATTGTTCTTCAGGCTTCTTTTCAGTAGTGGATTCTCCTTCTTTAGTAATTACAGGATGCACCCAGCCTGTTAACACAGCCTTCCAAGCCTTGTTATCAAGATATTTTAGAAAGGCTATCATTCGAGGTTTCCAATAGTCATAGTTAGAACCATCCAAAATTGGTAGCCTGTGAACAGATCCTCCATCTCTCTCCATTGTACCAGAAAGTATTGTCCCTAGATCTCACCCAGAACCAGAGCAGGATGCCTGCTCTGATACCAATTAAAATTTTGGTATCAGATATAAGATGTCGAAGGTAATGTCACGACACTAATATCTGTTAACACAAACAGGATAAAGATACAGAATGGTAAAGCAAATGACAGAAGCAATTGTTAAACCAGTTCGGTGCAACTAACCTATGTCTGGGGGCTACCAAGCCAAGAAGGAAATTCACTAAAATAGAATCAGTTCAAAGACTCTCCGTACACTTCAACAAGTTACAGTCTTACTCACTTAATCTCTACCTGTGCTATTTCTACCTAAGCACTCTTAGATATGAGAACCCACTCACTTCCCTACAATTACACCTGTGATCTTAAACAACAATCCCTTGAGAAAAGAAAACACTTTTTAATAACACACTCTTGATTTTACTTCACATTTTCAATCAAGAAGACACACACTTGATCTTGCTTCACAACTTTGATCAAGTAGACACACACTTGATCTTCCTTCACAACTTTGATCAAGTAGACACACACTCTTGCTTAACAGCTTTATAGTGACAAATTACAACCACAAATTAGTCCAATTCAATCATCAAAAGATGACTTGAATGGCTTACAAGTCTCACGACTAAACAGACACAAACCCTAGCTCTCTCTCTATATTTCGCTCAGTATTGGTTGTGTTGTAAAACAGGTTTTCTAAGTCCCTTTTTATAGAAGCTTTCAGCTGGGCTTGGACATCTTGAAAACCATAAATCTATTTTCCAATTAAATCTTTTCATAACAGTTGGTTAGATCTCCTTGGAAAATAAGTAAATCAGGTTGTAATCCATGATTGAATGCGCCTGCAAATCAGATCTTCAATTATACATAGATTGCCATTAATTGTGCAATCACAAAACACCAGACATTCACACTAAATGTTTTTTGTACAGAATATCATGACATCGGGTCTGACATCCTGGAAAAATCCTGCATAATTCCATAATTCCTTTTATAACTTCCAGCAGGTACACAAACATCAGATGTCATGACATCGTGTATGACATCGTGATACAGTCCTGCATAATTTTGTTTTTCCATTTCAACTCCAGCAAGAACACATTATCAAAAGTCATGGCATTGCATATGATATTCTAAAACAATCCTGCATGATTATGTTCTTGAACTCCAGCAGGTACATAGGATATCTTAGTTTAAGACATCACACATAACATCTTGTGAACTCTCTTTGTTTTACCAAAATTGCTGCCAACACATAGAACCAACACCTCCACTACGGAAGGTAAGTTGCATATCTTCAGATCTAACAGTTGTTGAGCCTTTCTACAACCCCAAACCGGTTCTGCCTTTGTTGTCGGAGACCTCTACCATGCGCCCCCACTGATCAACAGTTCCTTCTTCAACAATCTTCTGAGCATCTTTTCGTAAGGACATAGGTGCCCCAACTCTTTTCTCAGCAGCAATAGATAAAACATGGAACGGAGTTCCAATCTCATCCTCAACTTCAACATACGAGAAAGATGATAGATGGATAACCAACAGTTCCTTCTCTCCTCCCACAATCACAAGCTTGCCATTCTTGACAAATTTCAATTTCTGATGTAGAGTGGAGGTAACAACCCCTGCCTCATGAATCCATGGCCTTCCCAATAAACAGTTGTAGGTCGGGTGGATATCCATTACTTGAAAAGTAATCTGAAAATCACTCGGACCTATCTTGACTAGAAGGTCCACTTCACCAATTAACGTTTTGCGCAAGCCATCAAAGGCTTTGATAATTACCCCACTATACCTCATGGGCGCTCCTTGGTAAGATAGCTTCTTCAAAGTTGACTTTGGAAGCACATTGAGTGACGAACCAGTGTTAACAAGCACATCTGACAAAGCATCTTCCTTACAATTTATTGAAATATGCAAAGCCAGATTATGATTTCTTCCCTCCTTAGGGAGTTCTTCATCACATAAGCTCAAATTATTGCATGAAGTGATGTTAGCCACGATGTGATCAAACTGATCCACAGTAGCTTTCTGCTCTACATATGCCTATTCAAGAACTCTTTGTAGTGCTTCTCTGTGCGCTTCAAAATTCAAAAGCAGAGACAACACGTAAATCTTTGAGGGAATCTGGAGCAGCTGCTCAACCACATTAAATTCACTCCTTTTTATCAATCGGAGTACCTCATCATCATCATTGGCTTTCAAGTTGCTGGATTCACCAGACTTATCCTTTGAACAACCCACTTGGATCTACATTAGGCACCTCCGCCTTCTTACCAGCAATCGTTTCCTCTGGGACCACCGGCCCAAACACTCGACCATTGCGGGTCACCTTCGTAACATCGACAATTCAAACTTCTGAACTAGTCATAGGTAACGAGACCTCTTGACCATTATTTCGCATTGTACCATTGAACTGGTATGATATAGCCTTATCAGATGAATACAGGACTGGGCCCGCTAACCGTATTACCAACGACGATACTGATCTTTGACTGACATTCTTATTGCTGCTGCTATCATACTGGATTACCAACCTCTCTTGTTGTTTGAAAACAGGCACTATGACATTCACACCGTCATCTACATGACTGGATTGAACAATCTGGATCATGCCTTCATCCATCAGACGCTGGATGTCCCTTTTCACCACATCACACCCTCTTGGGTTCACACTACAAATAACACAACCATCATGATCATGTTCGCAGTCACTCACCAAACAAATATTCTTGTGCATCTGCACCAAGGATCTCCGGATAAACCGAACATCAAAAACCTTGAATTCTCCAGGACAACCGTCCACCATATTCACCGAAGAGTTCCCATGAGCGGGCAAACGGTTTGCTTTCACATTCGGCACGCGATCCTCAAAGGACACCATACCACTCTTCATAAGCTTTTGAACCTCATACTTCAATGGATAGCAGTTTTCAATATCGTGTCGGGGTGTTCCTTGATGAAAAGCACAACGAAGCTCAGGTTTATACCACCAGGGAAGTGGTTCTAGGATTTGCGGTGGGTTCCTCGGCTGAATTAAGTTCTTGAGAACTAACGAGGGATACAACTCTACATACGACATAGGAATCAGATCAAAAGAGACCTTCTTCCTCTTAAAGTTCTGGTAATGCTGATTGTTGTTGATATTTTTGTTGTTGTAGGTGTTTGTTCGTTGTTGTGGTTGTTGTTGTTGACATTAATATGGTTGTTGTTGTTGAATTGGTGTTTCTTGTTGATTAGAAAATACCGAAATTACTGATGACACTTGATGATGATGATGTTGACGGGGTGGTGGATTTCATCTGATCTGAGGCATCCTCTGCCTCCCACTGATTACTACGTTGGTTTCACTGTCTTTCTTCTTGCTAAAACTACTACCATACCTCTTGCTTGTTGATGCCTCATCTCTTGACAAACGTCCTTCACGGACTCCTTCTTCAAGTATCATCCCCATATTTACCATTTCGGTAAAATCACTGGGGGCACTAGCGATCATTCGTTCATAATAAAATGAACTCAGAGTTTTCAAGAATATTTTTGTCATCTCTTTCTCCTGCAAAGGAGGAGTGATCTGGGCAACCAACTCCCTCCATCTTTGCGCGTACTCTTTGAATGTCCCTTTGTCCTTCTGAGACATAGACCTTAACTGGTCTCTATTCGGCGCCATGTCCACATTGTACTTGTATTACTTCACAAAAGCCTCTCCTAAGTCGTTGAAAGTGCGAATGCTTGCACTATCCAATCCCATGTACCAAGGAAGTGCAGCACCAGTAAGGCTATCTTGGAAGTAATGAATAAGCAATTGGTCATTATCTGTCTGCGTTGACATCTTGCGGGCATACATCACAAGATGATTGAGCGGACAAAGTTTCTCCTTATATTTTTCAAAGTCAGGCACTTTGAACTTCACTAGAATTTTGACATTGGGCACCAAACATAACTCGACAACACTCTTCCCAAACATATCTTTACCTCTTAGCGTCTTCAATTCCTTGCACAGCTTAAGAAATTGATCTTTCATTTCGTCCATCTTCTCATAAACATCCGGACCCTCAAACGGCTCGGAATGATAGATTGTGTCCTCTACCGAGGCAAAGTGAGCACAACGGAAGGTGGCACGGACATGACCGAGTTAGATGTCGGCATAGAAGCAAAGGTAGGCGTAAAGCCTTCAGGCACAAAGTTGGGCGGCATTCCCCATGGGAATCCGGCAGGCAGGTTTGCCGCGAAGTGGACGGTAGCAGCATGCATGGTAGAGGTAGTCACCTCTGAAGTAACAGTCTTCGCGAGAGGAGTTGCGGGTGTTGGAGAAGCTTGACTCTGAGCAGCAAGAACTGACTCCATCATGGCAATCAAACGGGCGATCTCGTCCTTCAACTCTCTGTTCTCTTGATCCAAATGTTCCATAATTTTCAGATGATTGGCTCGGGTATTGTACCGGTGAGTCAACTTGGCTAAAACACAGAAGAAACACCAATCAGACACCTGGCAAAAACCTTCTTATGCAAATGATGCATGAAATGCAATGCTTGATTGTTTTTATTTCCAAGGAACTTACTATATCATTTGTAAATATATAAAATTTAAATGGTGAAATTCTGGTATCAGATATGAGATGTCGAAGGTAATGTCACGACACTAATATCTGAGTAACATAAACATGATAAAGATACAAAATGGTAAAGAAAAAGAGACAAGCCATTGTTAACCCAGTTCGGTGCAACTCACCTACGTCTGGGGGCTACCAAGCCAGGAAGGAAATCCACTAAAATAGAATCAGTTCAAAGACTCTCCGTACACTTTAACAAGTTACAGTCTTTCTCACCTAATCTCTACCCGTGCAATTTCTACCTAAGCACTCTTAGATATGAGAACCCACCCACTTCCCTACAATCACACCTGTGATTTTAAACAACAATCCCTTGAGAAAAGAAAACACTTTTTAATAACACACTCTTGATTTTGCTTCACAGTTTCAATCAAGAAGACACACACTTGATCTTGCTTCACAGCTTTGATCAAGTAGATACACACTTGATCTTGCTTCACAGCTTTGATCAAGTAGACACACACTCTTGTTTAACAGCTTTAGAGTGACAAATTACAACCACAAATTAGTCCAATTCAATCATCAAAATATGACTTTAATGGCTTACAAGTCTCACGAGTAAACAGACATAAACCCTAGCTCTCTCTCTATATTTCGCTCAGTATTGGTTGTGTTGTAAAACAGGTTTTCTAAGTCCCTTTTTATAGAAGCTTTCAGCTGGGCATGGACATCTTGAAAACCCTAAATCTATTTTCCAATTAAATCTTTTCATAACAGCTGGTTAGATCTCCTTGCAAAATAAGTAAATCAGGTTGTAATCCATGATTGAATGCGCCTGCAAATCAGATCTTCAATCATACATAGATTGCCATTAATTGTGCAATCATAAAACACCGGACATTCACACTAAATGTTCTGTGTACAGGATGTCATGACATCGGGTCTGACATCCTGGAAAAATCCTGCATAATTCCATAATTCCTTTTATAACTTCCAGCAGGTACACAAACATCAGATGTCATGACATCGTGTATGACATCGTGATACAGTCCTGCATAATTTTGTTTTTCCATTTCAACTCCAGCAGGAACACATTATCAAAAGCCATGGCATTGCATATGTTATTCGGAAACAATCCTGCATGATTATGTTCTTGAACTCCAGCAGGTACATAGGATATATTAGTTTAAGACATCACACATAACATCTTGTGAACTCTCTTTATTTTACCAAAATTGCTGCCAACACATAGAACAAACACCTCCGCTACGGAAGCTAAGTTGCATATCTTCAGATCTTACAGTTGTTGAGCCTTTCTAGAACCCCAAACCGGTTCTGCGTTTGTTGTCGGAGACCTCTACCATGCGCCCCCACTGATCAACAGTTCCTTCTTCAACAATCTTCTGAGCATCTTTCCGAAAGGACATAGGTGCCCCAACTCTTTTCTCAGCAGCAATAGATAAGGCTTGGAACGGAGTTCCAACCTAATTCTCAACTTCAACATACGAGAAAGATGATAGATTGATAACCAACAGTGCCTTCTTTCCTCCCACAATCACAAGCTTGCCATTCTTGACAAATTTCAATTTCTGATGTAGAGTGGAGGTAACAACCCCTGCCTCATGAATCCATGGCCTTCCCAATAAACAGTTGTAGGCCGGGTGGATATCCATTACTTGAAAAGTAATCTGAAAATCACTCGGACCTATTTTAACTAGAAGGTCCACTTCACCAATTACCATTTTGCGCGAGCCATCAAAGGCTTTGACAATTACCCCACTATACCTCATGGGCGCTCCTTGGTAAGATAGCTTCTTCAAAGTTGACTTTGGAAGCACGTTGAGTGACGAACCAAAGTTAACAAGCACATCTGACAAAGCATCTTCCTTACAGTTTATTGAAATATGCAAAGCCAGATTATGATTTCTTCCCTCCTCAGGGAGTTCTTCATCACAGAAGCTCAAATTATTGCATGAAGTGATGTTAGCCACGATGTGATCAAACTGATCCACAGTAGCATCCTGCTCTACATATGCCTATTCAAGAACTCTATGTAGTGCTTCTCTGTGCGCTTCAAAATTCAAAAGCAGAGACAACACGTAAATCTTTGAGGGAATCTGGAGCAGCTGATCAACCACATTAAATTCACTCCTTTTTATCAATCGGAGTACCTCATCATCATCATTGGCTTTCAAGTTGCTGGATTCACCAGACTTATCCTTTGAACAACCAACTGGATCTAAATTAGGCACCTCCACCTTCTTACCAGCAATCGTTTCCTCTGGGACCACCGGCCCAAACACTCGACCACTGCGGGTCACCTTCGTAACATCGGTAATTCTCACTTCTGAACTAGTCATAGGTAACGGGACCTCTTGACCATTCTTTCTCATTGTAGCATTGTACTGGTACGATATAGCCTTATCATATAAATACGGGATTGGGCCCACTAACCGTATTACCAACGACGATACTGATCTTTGACTGACATTCTTGTTGCTGCTGCTATCATACTCGATTACCAACCACTCTTGTTGTTTGAAAACAGGCACTATGACATTCACACCATCATCTACGTGACTGGATTAAACAATCTGGATCATGCCTTCATCCATCAGACGCTGGATGTCCCTTTTCACCACATCACACCCTCTTGGGTTCACACTACAAATAACACAACCATCATGATCATGTTCGCAGTCACTCACCAAACAAATATACTTGTGCATCTGCACGAAGGATCTCCGGATAAACCGAACATCAAAAACCTTGAATTCTCCAGGACAACCGTCCACCATATTCACTGAAGAGTTCCCATGAGCGGGCAAACGGTTTGCTTTCACATTCGGCACCCGGTCCTCAAAGGACACCTTACCACTCTTCATAAGCTTTTGAACCTCATACTTCAATTGATAGCAGTTTTCGATATCGTGTCGGGGTGCTCCTTGATAAAAAGCACAACGAAGCTCAGGTTTATACCACCAGGGAAATGGTTCTAGGATTTGCGGTGGGTTCCTCGGCTGAATTAAGTTCTTGAGAACTAACGAGGGATACAACTCTACATACGACATAGGAATCGGGTCAAAAGAGACCTTCTTCCTCTCAAAGTTCTGGTAATGCTGATTGTTGTTGATATTGTTGTTGTTGTAGGTGTTTGTTCGTTGTTGTGGTTGTTGTTGTTGACATTAATGTGGTTGTTGTTGTTGAATTGGTGTTGCTTGTTGATTAGAAAATACCGAAATTACTGATGACACTTGATGATGATGATGTTGACGGGGTGGTGGATTTCTTCTGATCTGAGGCATCCTCTGCCTCCCACTGATTACTACGTTGGTTTCACTGTCTTTCTTCTTGCTGAAACTACTGTCATACCTCTTGCTTGTTGATGCTTCATCTCTTGACAAACATCCTTCACAGACTCCTTCTTCAAGTCTCATCCCCATATTTACCATTTCGGTAAAATCACTGGGGGCACTAGCGATCATTCATTCATAATAAAATGAACTCAGAGTTTTCAAGAAGATTTTTGTCATCTCTTTCTCCTCCAAAGAAGGATTGATCTGGGCAACCAACTCCCTCCATCTTTGCGCGTACTCTTTGAATGTCTCTTTGTCCTTCTGAGACATAGACCTTAACTGGTCTCTATTCGGCGCTATGTCCACATTGTACTTGTATTACTTCACAAAAGCCTCTCCTAAGTCGTTGAAAGTGAGAATGCTTGCACTATCCAATCCCATGTACCAAGGGAGTGCAGCACCAGTCAGGCTATCTTGGAAGTAATGAATAAGCAATTGGTCATTATCTGTCTGAGTTGACATCTTGCGGGCATACATCACAAGATGCCTGAGCGGACCAAGGTTCCCCTTATATTTTTCAAAGTCAGGCACTTTGAACTTCACCAGAATTTTGACATTGGTCACCAAACATAACTCGGCAACACTCTTCCCAAACAGATCTTTACCTCTTAGCGTCTTCAATTTCTTGCACAGCTTAAGAAATTGATCTTTCATTTCGTCCATCTTCTCATAAACATCCGGACCCTCAAACGGCTCGGAATGATAGATTGTATCCTCTACGCGAGGCAAAGTGTGCACAACGGAAGGTGGCACGAACATGACCGTGCTAGATGTCGGCATAAAAGCAAAGGTAGGCGTAAAGCCTTCAGGCACAAAGTTAGGCGGCATTCCCCATGGGAATCCGGCAGGCAGGTTCGGCGCGAAGTGGACGGTAGCAGCAGGCATGACAGAGGTAGTCACCTCTAAAGTAACAGTCTTCGCGAGAGGAGTTGCGGGTGTTGGAGAAGCTTGACTCTGAGCAGCAAGAACTGACTCCATCATGGCAGTCAAACGGGAGATCTCGTCCTTCAACTCTCTGTTCTCTTGATCCAAATGTTCCATAATTTTCAGATGATTGGCTCGGGTATTGTACCGGTGAGTCAGCTTGGCTAAAACACAGAAGAAACACCAATCAGACACCTGGCAAAAACCTGCTTATGCAAATGTTGCATGAAATGCAATGCTTGATTGTTTTTATTTCCAAGGAACTTACTATATCATTTGTAAATATATAATATTTAAATGGTGAAATTCTGGTATCAGATATGAGATGTCGAAGTTAATGTCACGACACTAATATCTGAGTAACACAAACATGATAAAGATACAGAATGGTAAAGCAAATGACACAAGCAATTGTTAACCCAGTTCGGTGCAACTCACCTACGTCTGGGGGCTACCAAGCCAGGAAGGAAATCCACTAAAATAGAATAAGTTCAAAGACTCTCCGTACAGTTCAACAAGTTACAGTCTTTCTCACCCACTTCCCTACAATCACACCTGTGATTTTAAACAACAATCCATTGAGAAAAGAAAACACTTTTCAATAACACACTCTTGATTTTGCTTCACAGTTTCGATCAAGAAGACTCACACTTGATCTTGCTTAACAACTTTGATCAAGTAGAGACACACTTGATCTTGCTTCACAACTTTGATCAAGTAGACACACACTCTTGCTTAACAGCTTTAGAGTGACAAATTACAACCACAAATCAGTCCAATTCAATCATCAAAAGATGACTTGAATGGCTTACAAGTCTCACGACTAAACAAGACACAAACCTTCGCTCTCTCTCTATATTTCGCTCAGTATTAGTTGTGTTTCAAATCAGGTTTTCCATGTCCTATTTATAGAAGCATTCAGTTGGGCTTGGACATCTTGAAAACCCTAAATCTATTTTCCAATTAAATCTTTTCATAACAGCTGGTTAGATCTCCTTGGAAAATAAGTAAATCAGGTTGTAATCAATGATTGAATGCGCCTGCATATCAGATCTTCAATCATACATAGATTTCCATTAATTGCACAATCACAAAACACCATACATTCATACTGAATGTTCTCTGTACAGGATGTCATGACATCGGGTCTGACATCTTGGAACAATCCTGTATAATTCCATAAATCCTTTTGTAATTTCCAGCAGGTATAAAACATCATATGTCATGACATCGTGTATGACATCCTGATACAATCCTGCATAATTATGGTTTCCATTTCAACTCCAGCAGGTACACAGGATATCTTATGTTAAGACATCACACATAATATCTTGTGAACACTCTTTGTTTTACCAAAATTGCTGCCAACACTTAGAACCAACAAACTCCCCCTTTGGCAAATTTTGGCTAAAACATATATCTGTCCTTTTTGTTCACAAGAAAACTATCAGCAGTTAAACAACAGTTTAAACAGTAGCAGAAGCAAACACAATTACTAGCTATAGCTTCTAGTTATACACACATGCACAAGGGTACTTCTCCTCCCCCTAAATTTGTGCAACACAAACAGAATTACTAGTTATGGATGCAACTAGTAAGACACACAAATGCACAAGGGTACTTCGTCTCCCCCTAAATCTGTGCACACAACAAACATCTTCTTTGATAATAACAACACCTGTAACTACAACACCTGTAACAATCAGAATGTCATTCTGACATCTGCTTCAACATCAACACCTGTGCACCACATCAGACATCCCCTTTGACATCTGTAAACAGAACAACACATCTCCTTCAATAATAGTTGTCCATCTGTTCAGCTACATACATCTCTTCACAGCTCCACAACTTTAACTGCCTCCATATCAACACTTCTCCCCCTTTTTAGTCAAAATTGACCAAAGGTGACCAATTAGACAAAATAAATGTCAATTAGCCTAGCAGAGAATGTCAGATCAGATGTTATAACATTAAAAATGTTAAAACATAATAGTTCAGGAGATACAAACCATCATCATACACAACTGTGATAGCTGAGATACTGAACAAATCCAAGGAACTCATTAAGAGCCCAAAATATTACAAACAAGCATCAATAAGGACTGCCACAAATTACACATTTAAACAGAAAACAATAAAAACTTCAGCATCCAAATAGCAGGGGGGAACAACATCCAAAACATCAGCCACACCAAGAACATTCTTCAAACACAACACACCTCACATAGTCTTCAACACAAACGGGGGGGACCATTAATCAGAGGAAGAGGTATCATTTTCACCTTCAGAGCCTTTAGAGCTGCCACTAGATTGAGCATTTGACCTCTCACTTGAGGTTTTGGCATCTGAATCTTCACCCACCTTCTCAATTTCTTCCTTTTCTAGGCTCCTAATAAGAACCTCTAAAGCTTCTTTTCTTGCCTTGGCCACCCTTATACCATTATCTAGTTCCTTGCAGGTATCTTTTAATTGATCAATTAAACTCCCTTGAGATGCAGGCTCCTTTCTGGCAGATGTCATGACAACATCATTGACGTGATTTCCCTCAAACAATTTATAATGAATGGATAGTGGGGGCTTTCTTCTGCTTGGAATGTCACTTCTACTCAGAATGCCTGGTTGTTGGCTCAAGATAATACCACAAATAATGGATGGGAAGGCAATGGGCAGCTTCACAGCATTTGTGGAGGCATGTCTGATAATTTGGTCAAACATAAACCTTCCAAAATCATAGTTAATCCTGGTTCCAATTGCATGAATGATTCTTCCAAGACCAATGGAGATGGTAGAGATATGATTAGTATGCACCCAGTTAGCTGAACCAATCTTGTGCCAGATGGCATATTTGACAGTTAGCTTGCCAGCTGATAGGTGATTCCTACTAGGCCATTCCTTAACTTGGCCAGCTGTAATAGTCCTACAGACCTTATTGTGTGTAGTCTCCAAATCCACTCCTCCATCAGTTCCTCTTCCTAGGAACTTGTTGATAATGGTTGGTGAGAATGTCACACATTTTCCCCTTACAAAAACCTTGCAGAATTCCTGCTGTTCTTTTCATAAATATCCTCAGGGATATTCACAATAAACTCTTTCACTAACCCCTCATAACATTGGGGTAAACCAACAACAGTTTTCATAAGACCAGCAACCTTAATTAACTCCATGACTTCCTTTACCTCAACAACCTCTTTTCCGAATTCTCTTTCAACAGCTACCTTCCTCTGAATGAAAAACATCCATTTGGCAGCACCATCTTCTAAGTGGAAGGAGATATTGTCTAAGTGCACAGCTGCCACTTTGCTCGGAGACTTCTTAACAGCCTGGCTTTTAGCAGGGGAGATTTTTGGGACATCGTCTTCGACATCCTCATCAGATTCAGAACTCTCTCTTTCTTTCCTCTTCCTAACCTCAACTTTACTCCAAGACTTGGAGGGTCCTACACCAGCAACCTTTTTCTCTCTTCTTGCTGTCCTCATTTCAGCCACACTCTTCCCTTTTCCGATTCTCAGTTTCTTAGCTACACTTGGTTTCACAAGATGGACCAAAGTGTCATCTTCTTCCTCATAACTTTCTTCCTCCAGATCAATGATATCCTCAGCAGTTTCATGAGACACACTTGCTAGTTTCTTGCTGGGTAAGTTTTTACCTAAAGAACATAATCCCTCTGCAGCCACTTCCTTTTCTGATCGAGATGAGTCATCATCTTTCTCCGCTTGGGGTTCTACCTCAGGAGAGGGATCCCTTCTGGTCAGAGGGGTAGAAACACCCTTGGCTGCATGCTCTTCATTCAGAATCCTAATAACTAGGTTTCTTATGGTACGATTAGTAAAGTGCATGTCCTCTTTATTAGGAGATTTTTCAGGAATGTTACCTTGCTTAGTTCCAGCCATGGAAGATGGGTATGGGGCGTCACCTGGTATCACACAAAGAGAAGTAACGTCCAGTACGTCTTCATCTAGAAACTCCATGGAGGAAGTTCTTGTATGATGAGAGGGTTTTGAACCAGATGATGATGGATGTTGAGACATGTTGTTGAACTTTTGAAAGAAATTTCTTTTCCCTAGCAGAGTTTCCCTGAGAAGTTGGATGGAGATGGAAATGGTTGTGTTTAGGTAGCATGTGCAAATGGCATAAATACTATTTCCAATGCTATGGAATGATTTATCATTAATGTGGCTCTTTATTTTAAATCGGCAGACACTATTTTTATTTCCTTTTCCTTTCCACTTTAATTGCCATAATTTCACAAGAGTCCAAATCCCTAATTTCCCTCTTACATATTCAAATTGAATATCCTCCAAATCCCTTGCAACCTTGTCAGCTAGTTGCATTTCATGCTTTAGAACTATGATTTTTTCTTCCACGAATTTTCTAATGGAGTGATGACAGCAAAAAATGTACTTGGTCCACCTGTGTTGAATATGATTTTTGGACCTAGTTGCAGCATTCAGGTTGTCATAATACAATATCATGACATCGTGTGTGACATTGTATGCAATCTTTAGTAGTTTCATCAAACCCAATAGAGAACAACTGCTTCCATCTTCTATATATTCATCATAAACACCATTTTCATCTTTCAAATGTGTATGAGCAGGTGTCTTTTCACTCTCCATCCCAATCTTCTCCACATTGTTCTTGGCACTTTTGCTTTGAGATAGACACATAGTTCCTTGTGGCCTAGTTCCAACAAAGCTCTCTCCAATTTTAGACTACATATGACTAGTAACATGTCCACCTATCTGATCTAACCTTTTATCTATTTGAGCCATCATGACCTTTTCTCCTTTGAAAGTGAGGTTAAGTCTGAGCTTCTAGTGTGACATCCTTCTCTGACATTTCCCATAGGATTGTCTTTCATCACTCTTGAGTGTTCCTCTAGAAGCTATACTCATCTTCTTTTCTTTGACATAGGTACGCTTTAAGGAATAATAAATTTGATAGCTCCACATGTAACAATTGTCTTTGGTCCTGATTCCTTTCATAATCACTTCACTGTCTTTGTTAGTAATCAGACATTCAGTTTTGGTGAAGTTAACATTCAGACCTTGATCACATAGTTAACTGATGCTTATTAAATTTGCAGTCAAGCCCTTAACCAGTAGAACGTTGTCAAGTTCAGGAACTCCAAGACAAGCAAGCTTACCTGTTCCCTTGATTTCACCCTTTGCTCCACCACCAAAGGTTACATAGCTTATGGCATGATGATGAAGGCCAGTTAGTAGGTCTTGGTTTCTAGTCATGTGTATGGAACATCCACTATCAAAATACCACTCTTCTTTGGCTGAGACTCTGAGGGGAATGTGAGCTATTAGACTTGTAACATTAGTCTTAGGAACCCATTGCTTCTTGATGATAGGCCTGTGTTGTTTGGGTCTGGGTTGATAGTGAGTCTGATGATGAACAAGGCTAGGATAACCATACAACTTATAGCAGAAAGGCTTCAGGTGACCAAAATTTCCACAGTAATGGCATATCCATCTTTGGTGTTTCCCTTTCTATTGTCTTCTCCTCTAATGTTGTGACATATGTTGTGGCATCACAGATTTACTTTTATTATGAATGCACTTAGGTTTGGCTTGAGGTTTGCAACCAGTGTAACTGCTCTCAGGCTTAGAATCGTTATACCCAATGCCAGATTTGTCTCCTGTTATTTGTCCAGTTTGGAGAATCTTGTCTAAGGAGTCAGATCCATTGCTTAACATCCTTACATACTTGGTCATCTCTTCTAATTTAGAATTTAAGAACATAGCTTCAGTTTTCAACTTGGAGATGGTTTTCACATGGTCTGCCTTCTCACTCTCCAGCTGTACTATCTTCTGGCTTTCAGCTTGTTGATTTTCATCTAGCTTTGCATTCAGAACCACTGCTTCTGTTTGTAATTTGGAGATGGTTTCCAAGTATTCTACCTTCTCATTCTCAAGTTGAGTTATTTCCTTCTTCTGGATTTCAACCTGTTTGCACAGCTCTACACTTTTGTGACACATCTTTCTGTAGGTAGAGGCCAACTCTTCAAAGGTTACTTCATCATCACTTGAGTCTTCATCAGGTCCCCATCTTCTTGTCAATGCAGTCACAAGATTTGCAGCTTCCTCTGTTTCACTCTCATCAGACCAAGTGGCAGCAAGACTCATCTTCTGCTTCTTGAGGTAGGTTCCATATTCAGTCCTGATGTATCCATACCCATCACATTCATAGCACTGTACCTCTTTTCCTTCTTTGGGCTTATCATATGATCTTTCTCTTCTTCCAACATTGTTGGATTTACTGATGTCAGATGAGATGTTCTTGACATTTGCCTTAGATCTTACATCCATCTTTTTCAACAGTTTGTTGAACTGTCTTCCCAACATTGCAACTTCATTGGCCAAATCTTCATCACCATCCTGACTATTTTCGTCTTCTGTGTTTGACATGAAGGCCATGCTTTTGGTTTTCTTTTCAGAACCATCATTTAATACCATCTCAAATGTTTGGAGGGAACCAATTAGCTCATCAACCCTCATGTTGGAGATGTCTTAAGACTCTTCTATGGCAGTCACCTTCATAGAAAATCTCTTAGGGAGTGACCTGAGTATTTTTCTTACTAGTTTTTCATCTGACATCTTCTCTCCCAGGGCTCCTGAGGCATTAACAATTTCAAGGATACTCATATGAAATTCATGAATATTTTCATCTTCTTTCATCCTTAAATTTTCAAACTTGGAGGTGAGCAGCTGTAGTCTAGACATCTTTACTCTAGAGGTGCCTTCATGAGTGGTCTTGAGAATGTCTCAAGCATCTTTAGCCACTTCACAATTATTTACCAACCTGAAAATATTCTTGTCTACTCCATTGAATATTGCATTCAATGCTTAGAATTTCCAAGGGCTAGATCATCCTCCTCCTTGGACCATTGTTCTTCAGGTTTCTTATCAGTTGTGACTTCTCCTTCTTTAGTAATTACAAGATGTACCCAGCCTGTTAACACAACCTTCCAAGCCTTGTTATCAAGAGATTTTAGAAAGGCTACCATTCGAGGTTTCCAAAAGTCATAGTTAGAACCATCCAAAATTGGTGGCCTGTGAACAGATCCTCCATCTCTCTCCATTGTACCAGAAAGTATTGTCCATAGATCTCACCCAAAACCAGAGCAGGATGCCTACTCTGATACCAATTGAAATTCTGGTATCAGATATGAGATGTCGAAGGTAATGTCACGACACTAATATCTGAGTAACACAAACAGGATAAAGATACAGAATGGTAAAGCAAGAGACACAAGCAATTGTTAACCTAGTTCGGTGCAACTCACCTACGTCTGGGGGCTACCAAGCCAAGAGGGAAATCCACTAAAATAGAATCAGTTTAAAAAATTTTCGTACACTTCAACAAGTTACAGTCTTTCTCACCTAATCTCTACCCGTGCAATTTCTACATAAGCACTCTTAGATATGAGAACCCACTCACTTCCCTACAATCACACCTGTGATTTTAAACAACAATCCCTTGAGAAAAGAAAACACTTTTCAATAACACACTCTTGATTTTACTTCACAGTTTCAATCAAGAAGACACACACTTGATCTTGCTTAACAACCTTGATCAAGTAGAAACACACTTGATCTTGCTTCACAACTTTTATCAAGTAGACACACACTCTTGCTTAACAGCTTTAGAGTGAGAAATTATAACCACAAATCAGACCAATTCAATCATCAAAAGATGACTTGAATGGCTTACAAGTCTCACGACTAAACAAGACACAAACCCTCTCTCTCTCTCTCTATATTTCGCTCAGTATTGGTTGTGTTTCAAATCAGGTTTTCCATGTCCTATTTATAGAAGCATTCAGCTGGGCTTGGACATCTTGAAAACCCTAAATCTATTTTCCAATTAAATCTTTTCATAACAGCTGGTTAGATCTCCTTGGAAAATAAGTAAATCAGGTTGTAATCAATGATTGAATGCGCCTGCATATCAGATCTTCAATCATACATAGATTGCCATTAATTGCGTAATCACAAAACACCAGACATTCATACTGAATGTTCTGTGTACAGGATTTTATGACATCGGGTCTGACATCCTAGAACAATTCTGCATAATTCCATAATTCCTTTCGTAATTTCCAGCAGGTACAAAACATCAGATGTCATGACATCGTGTATGACATCCTGATACAATCCTGCATAATTATGTTTTCCATTTTAACTCCAGCAGATACACATGATATCTTATGTTAAGACATCACACATAACATCTTGTGAACACTCTTTGTTTTACCTAAATTGATGCCAACACTTAGAACCAACAAATGGCAATTACAACAATTTGATATGACCAAAAATCTCTTTTTATTTATATAAATTGGAAGGATTACACTGAGTACAATTTCAGAAACCAAAATAAAAAGATACAAGAGAAAATGAGACTAGTCATCCTAAGGATCCCTAACAACAATGTCAGAAGATCTGGCTGAAGGAGCGTACTTCCTTCGAATTCAACGGATCTCGGTCTCAAAAGAAGCCTTCATCTGAGTGTTCTCGAGGACAAGCTGATCGATAATCTTCTTCCAAGCAACGGAAGGCTGAGGCATGCTAGAAGATGAAACCTCTGGCTCTCCCTGTCTCTTCGTCACTCGGTCTTCAAGTAGCTCAATCAGAGCATCTTTGTCCTTAGACTCCAACTGCCACTCTTCATGCTTCTTACTCAAAGCACGGAAATGCTCTTCCCACATATCCTTCTCTTGCTTCATCTTGGCGAGCGCATCTTCCAACTCCTCTACATCTTGGTTAGGAAGAGTTAATGGCTCAACCATAACCATAGACACAAGTCTTTCACAAGGATAAGGCATCTTCAACTCCATAGCTCTCTTCTCCACCCAAAGAGTGTAAGCTTCCAAAGCTACACAATTGCACGGACCAAGCTCGGATCTTCCTTTCCTATGCACATTATGCCAAGCATGCACAATCTTCTGCTTCAATGTTGGGGATCTTTACCCTCTTGATAGAAAAGACCTTCTAACAACATGTTATTAGATTTGTCTCTCAAGGGGAACCCAAGTTGACGACGAGCCAAAGCAGGGTTGTAGTTAATACCTCCTTGTGTACCAATGAGAGGTACATTAGAGAACTCACCACAACTATCAATAATGTCCTAACTTCCCAAAGAAGGATCATACCAAACTATATCATCATTAGTGAGAGACATATGTCTCTGAGACCACCGTAGACATTGTTTGGTCTCCACAAAAGTAGGCGTCTGAGGCAAGTGCGAAATAAACCACTTGTACAGAAGAGGAATACAACAGACAATCGTTCCACCACCCTTAGAATTCCTTAGATGCAAAGAGAAATACATATCACCCAACAAAGTAGGAACAATACTCCCAATCAAGAAAAGTCTAATGGCGTTAACATTAACAAAACCGTCAATGTTAGGGAACAAAGCTAATCCATAGATGAGCAACACAAAGATAGCTTCAAAAGCGTCCACACTACCAGCTTGAGCAAAAGTAGTAGCTTCCTTGATGAGGAAAACAGATGGCAACCCAAATAACCCTCCTTTCTTCACCCAATGAGCCTCTATCTCAGACTTCTTCAAGTGAAGAGCTTCAGCAATAATACTAGATCGGGGAATCTCCTACAATCCACTAAAAGGTACCCTACTAGAAAAGGTATCCCTAAAAGATGAAAATACTCCTCCAAGGTAGGCATAAGCTGAAAATATGGGAAAGTGAAACAATGATAGAGAGGATCATAGAACTACACCAATACACTTAAGAGTCCTTCAACCACATCAGCAGACAAGACGGACAGAAGCTTCCCATGACGTTGTTTGGTGTCCTAGGGATCTAATACAAAAGATGATAGTTTCCTTAACTCTTTCAAGTCGAGACATCTGAAACTGTACTTCTTAGTGTTCCTTCGTCCATAATCCATGGTCTGAAAATATTTGCAAACGATACCTTAGTTCCTTGAAATTTCATGTGATGGATGTTATAATGCGCATGAATGCATGAATGCAACAATCACAAATAAGGGATCACACACAAGGCAAACAAAGGTCAAAGGATGAATCAAGTCATTGTCAAGATCAATCATCCATTTTGGTGGATTATGGTTTACACCTTATCAACACCCAAGTTCCATCGATGTTGACAAGATTTGATTGGATCAACCAAGAATCAAGGGTTTGTTGCAAGTCACGAGCATGGAGTCTGGGTAAGAACCATCCCAAAGGAGTGAACTAAGGATTAAAACCTGTAGATCATGTTCTAAAAAGTTCACAGGGTCTTAATTCCATCTATCGGATATTACAGGCTAAGATGACTGACTCATCGACCCATAATATTCTCAAGAGAAACTCGTCTGAGTGTAGTATCGCATACCAACTGTTATCAAGTCTACACTTGAACAGTTTCTACACTACGTCCTAAATAGGCCAAGATGGGTTAAATGTTCTAAGGTCCCCAACTTCTCGAACCCAATTAGAGATAGTAATGCCTAACCACAAATACTTGTGTGACATTTCCAAATCCAAATGAGTCTCCACTGAGCAGATGGATCTCAAGCCAACTTGTGAAGAACTACTCCACACAAGTCGAACATGACTATACCATCCTCCTATCTTAATTGCACTCAAGTTTGGGTTAGAACTTATCTCACCACTCAGAGATCACCAAGCACAACAAACATATTATATCACACATACATATATACAAACATCACATATATACAAATATATTCACACAAAAAGTAGGCTAAACCCACTGGAGACTACTCCCCACCAGAGTCACCACTTAATTTCTTTAGCGGGAAATTCATGATCATCAAGCTATTGACAAGCTCGAGATCAAATAATAAGAGTCGCCACCGCACTTTTATTGTTTCCAAGGGAAAATGGGAAAAGTACGAACAAAACCTAAAAAGTAAGAAGTTTTCAAATAAAAAACTAATAAAAATAAGAGATCACAGGTAAGGGGGTTGGTTACACAGAGGGAAGGTGTTAGCACCCAAAGTGTCCTAGGTACTCCTAGGGAGCCCATTTTGTTTGCATATGTATTTTGTACAAAGTGATGTTTACAAATAAATAGAATGGGGGGATGAGAAAAGAATTCATTAATTGTATTTTTGTGTTTGACAAGACCTACAGACCTGTGCCTACATACCAATATAAAAATAAGGGATCAAAACCTCGTAGTTTGTGATACAAATTTCAAAGTGGATGCATTGATTTTAACAAAATTTAGGTTTGAAAGGCACAAAGGCCTAAAATGATTTGAATGAGTTAGTTCTTTTTGGCTTTTTGAAAGTTTAAGTCAAGTATAGTTAAGTTTTTTTACAAGTTTGATTTAAGAAAATAAGTTTGAAAATGCAATGGCATAAGGCCAAAGTTTCTATCCTTTTTGCAAAAGTGGTCAAAGTTTAGAACAAAAGTATTTCACACAAAGAATATTTTAAAAAATGGAGGGAGAGATTTTGAAATTAAAGAAATGGGGATAAGATGAAAAAGCTATCCTATGCATAAAATTAAAAGTTTAGAGTTGAAAAGATCTGACCGAGTGGGTAGCAATCCAACAGACAAAAATGTCAATAGGAACCCAGAATCCCCTTGGACTTTTAGAATCAAGCAACACACAAATGCACAATTATATTATCTTGAAGAGCAAGGCATCAAATAAAGATGGCCACATCCAAGCTTATCCAATCCATGATCTTCTTCCAAAATAACCCATGTAACAGATGAATTCCACAAGTCACAGGTTCAAAATAACAACTTCACAATGATCATGTTGTAGATGAACTCAGATATATGTTCAAAGATGTATCATATGAATTTCAAATTGCAAGCACTTGGTTCTTCAGCAAGTTGGCATTGGCCAAGTCCTGTAGTTTAGGAAGGTTGCCTAGATTCTAAGTCCATTTGTCCAAGATCAAGCCAACAGTCCACTCAAAAGTTTTTTAGGGTTTTTGTTATTATTATGTACATTAATGGTCATAGACCACACAAACAAGCAAAGTATACACAAACAAAATATATCACACAATATGGTCCAAATGGACAAAGTGAAAATTGCATTTATATAAACAATTAGAATGATATGAACAATGGCAAATGAAATAAAGTGTTAAAAATAAATTGCATTAAAGTAAAGGCTTGAAGTTAAAAGTTAGTAGTTAATAGGTTAAGAGTTAGTATTGTTTTGTTTTTGCTTTTCATTTCAAGACATCTTTGGAGAACACTCAACCCACTTATCACAAGCATGGATCCTTGAAACAAAACATCTCCCAAAGGAAGGAAAGAAGACCAAGTTTCCACACAATACCATGAAAGAGGGGAGACTTACAATATCACTAACTAGAATTCTTATGTCTTTTATGTCACAAATTTAGTGCTATGTTAAGCTATCGTAATTGGATTTATGTAGAAGTCACAACTATTTGAGGTCGGGCAATAGAATTTTGGTGTTAATGCATGTTAGAGACATAGTATAATGGACTATGCTCATGAAACATACCACACACAAAAAGAATATGCAACAGGTGTGGCCTAATCTCATCCATACTCATGTTAATTTTTCAATCAACTATCAGTAGGACTTTGAGATATCATAGGCCAAATGGAATGAATGAATGGAGAAGAGGAATGAGATGAAGTGGGAGGGGGATGAATGAAATCACAAATTGGTCAAAGTAGGACTTTTACCAAATTAATATGATTCATTCATTTTGGGAGATGGAATGTACATTCCATCAATCCCCTAAATCCAATGATATTAATTTGACAAAGTCAAATCAACCTTGACCAAGGCCCAACAACAAGAGAAACATAAATAAAGTCATCACAATTGGTCAACAAATTTATTTGGTATTTATTCAAATTGAAATATTAAAATAGTGCATTTAAATTAAATATGGTTTGTCCAATTCCTAAAATCTCATCAAAACATCAAAGAAATGGCCATGAGATTTATCATAGGTCAACCAAGGTCAAAGGACCTTGGAGAAAAAATTTCATAATTTTTGGACATTTAAAATTATTTTTAAACAATTAAAAACAAATGAAAAATCAATTAATTCATGAAAAATATTAATAATGATTCAAAAAATAATTTTAATTCAGAATATGAAAGAGAAAAATATTTGATTTTTTTTGGTGAAAGTCTCATATTTGTTGGATAATATTGAATTTAATATAAATTATTGAAAATAATGCAATAAAAATAAAAATTCAGAAAATCAAAAATACGTGGACCATCTGATCTCCCTCATTAATTGAGGTGGCAGATCAGATGGTCCCTAGCGCGCGTTCCACATGGTCTTGAGTCAATAGCGCTGCACTGGTGGTATTTAAAATCAACACTCAAGATTAAAACAAAAGGACTGGATCATGTGGTTCAGAGTCTTGCCAACGCATCGCCGGAGCCAGAGCTCCGGTCATCTTCTCCGGTGGACCTCACTGGACTGGTCCACCATCAACCATCACCAAAATGAAAAACAAGGACATGATCTTAAAGAAAAAATGGAACTGAGCTCGAATCTGACCTCAATTCACTCTAGCTCCAACTATATTGAGAGATACATGGAGTTGAAGTTTGAGGTACATGAATTGAGTTGTTTCGATTTGGCCTCAAAGCAACTCAATCTTCTTGCCTACATTGGTAGAACTTCAGACAACCAAAGAATCAATAGAATTGAGCAAGAATTTGAGAGAATCAAAGAGTTTAAAATTTCTGGAAAATACCTTCAATGGAGGTCTGGATTCAACTGATCTTGATCTTGCTTGTGCATGGTCTCACTTCACTTGCTTGTAGGAGAAGCATTGAATGGTTAAGAAATTGTCGATTCCTAGAGAATTGAATTTCAAAACAGTGGAAATTCAATCTCAAATTCAAGAGAATTTTTCAAGCTTATCCTTTGCAAAGTGAGGGTTTGAAATGGGGGATCAAAGTTGGCGTAAATGTGTGTGAATTTTTGAGCAATTGAAGCTCTATTTATAGCCAAAATAGTTGATAATTGCACACTTCAAATCACTTTCCAATTTTGGAAAATGGTGATGCAAGGGTGCATGGGCACGCACAGGCCCATAAAATGATTGCTTGAGGTCCACAAATGAATATTGGATGGTCTAAATTAAGCTTGGATTGCAAGGCAAGTGTGCATTGATGTTTGAAGTTTGATCCTTGCCAAGTGATGTCACCCTGTTTATGCCATGCGTAGCATATGCATTTCTCGTCCAAAATGAATGAATTTGAGCTCTTTGGAAAGGTGAGATTAAGAGGAACAACTTTCATGTTCAAAACTTTTTCATTTGGAGGTGGAACTTGGAGAAATTTAAGGTGGAAGTTTGTAAATTTTTGACATATTATCAAATTTTTTCTAACTGTCAAGCCATATGTCTCAATATTCCACCTTGCTTAACTTTTTATATGAGCTTCAAATTGTTAGACTATGGCACGGATCTAGAAGGGGAGGGGGGTTGAATAGATCCCAATTAAAAAATAAGTCGGCGCTACAAATTAAGAATTGGTTTTGAAAAATTGTTTTAAGTGCGGAAGCGGCCGAGGAAAATATAGTGTAAAACGAACTGTTATTGGAAAACTGGATATGCGTCAAGCCTATGGATTAGTGATAATGTGGAATAAGAATCACTATACTAGTCACACAATCAATGATTTGTTTCACTTACTAGGATTCCTAGTTCCAATGATTCAAGTAACAAATCAAACTAGATACACACTTAAGATAATTTTGGTTTAGGCAAATTATCAAACACTTGGTGTGTGAAAACACTCCAAGTGATATTTGTGTTGAGTAAGTGATTCCAATTAATCTAGTACAATATCCTATTGTACTTTGGATTCAAAAACAGAGTTCTAACCTCTTACTCAATTAATATCAAAGTTTGATAAAAGTGCTTATACAAAAATCACTTAATTTTTAAGTTGAAAACAAATATGCAGAAAATTAGAGAAGACAAATATTTGATGAGGCAGTTCCCCCGCCGTCCTCGCTTCGGGGTACGTCTTCCCTAATTCTAAAACTAGAATTGAGATGATTTAATAGATATCACCTGTTGAATTTAACCGTTTATACAAGGATTGCAAAGCAAATATACAACAGAACTCTCAAGACGTTGAATGTTGCTTCCACTCCTTGTTCCTTGATTCAAGATGAATCAAGTCCTTCGATTGTTGTTGATAGACCTCCGATTCCAGCCCCTTTGTTGAATAACCCTCAGTTCTTCAAACCCTCGGCCCGGCTGATCTCAACTACAACAAATCGAACCCGAATTCTTCTCTTCAATATCACTGAATCCGCTACTAGACTGATGAAGACTTCCTCTTCTCAATCACCTTCGCTCAGCTGAAAATTGATGAAGCAATTCGTCCAAAAACCCCCAAAGTCAAACCTATCTTAGAGGACAAAACCCTAAAGGTTTTAATCAAGAAAAAACCTGTCACAAGCTTCAACCCGAACCGGATTCCCCAATCACGGCTTCGAACCTTATCACCTTTAACCAATCACAAAGCACCTCAAAAATGGTTGTGTGTAGTTGATGTGTTGTGAGATGTTGAAGATGAAGATGAAGAATCTTGGACACCTATTTCACTTTTTCTTGTTCTTTGAACACTTGAATCAAAAATCAAAATGTTAGTTAATACAAGTCACTTGAAATTCTATTTATAGTAACCAACCAACCAACCCACTTAACAGCTTTTCAAACAGAGTGGGAAACATCAGAAAACTGAATTTGCGCACGAAGGTCGACCATAGCAGGACTATGCGTTGACGCATGGCCTGCAGTTTTGGTCAGACTAAAAAATGCTTCAGTATGCGTCGATCATAGGTCGGCGTGCGCTGACCCGTGGTTCATGCGCTGACCCCTGCGGTCGAGGCAAGCATCTTGTGCGCTGACCCATGGGAAAAGCGCTATGTTCATGCGTTGACCCGTGGGGAATGTAGTATGTCATGCACCGACCCTACGGTCGACTCATCTCCTGCAGATCTGCAAAAAATAACATTTTTGTGGTTTTCATGCCTTTTGTCATTTCCACACTTTGTCCACATATGTTGTACAAAATATAACAGTACAGATGAGCAATGAAAAGGATATGATAGGTGATACGTTGCATTAGTTTTGTAGAGGTGGAATCGACATTGTCGATTCATCCATGGTTGTCATTTGTCATCATCGAAACCTATGATTGTATGTTGTATGACAGTTTGCCCTTACATACTCCCCCTTTTTGATGATGACAACCTGTGTGAAACCAAAGAGAAAACAAGATGCAATATTTACACATATTTTAGACACTCCCCCTTTATTTTGTAATCTAAGACTGTCTACTAAACTGTTGTGAATATCATCTTGGTTTTGGTTTGGTACATGGTCTTCTCCCCCTTTGACAACATCAAAAAGATAAAAGGAACGAGTAGTCAACGTAACATAAAATACAACAGGAGATAACAATATCAGATAACAATATCACACCAAATATCATTACTGAACGATAATCATTAATTAAACGGAGATAATCATTAAATTTGATTGGCACAAACAAGCATAACAGAAAAATGAATACAGTCAAACAACAAAAATGTAGATGCATATGTAGTTCTATGTCCTAATGGCCTCGTCCTCGACTGAAACAAGCATCCGTTATTTGATCAGCAACACTACCGAGATACTTGAGGCCCACATCGACGGACCGCTCCTGTCGTTCAAACGTTTCGGTGAACGCTGCATACCGTTCACTCATGCTGGTAGAGAGGCTATCGAGCCTCTCATTTTGTGCTTGAAGCTGGCTGCTAATATGAGCATAGCGCTCATCCTGAGTTTGTATGAAGGATTGTTGAGCCAGCTGCATATTTCGCAACATATCTAAAAGCTCAGACGAGTTGCCTTGTTGGGGAGGAGACGGTGTAGATGCTTCAGCACCATGTTGATATGGCTGATAGAATTGTCGTTGCGTTGACCAACCCATATGTTGCCATTCACCCCAGCCACCCTGGTTGGGAGCATTTTCTTCAGTTGAATGTGAACTCTGAACCCAAGCGGAGTGATTGTAGTCGTGTGTGTCCGCTTGTGGAGGACTATCATGTTGGTCAAAGGCTTGTCCTGCTCCTTCTTTTTCTTTATCCTCTTGATCTTCTTCTTCACTTTCATCATCTTCTTCAACACTCGTAGGAACAAACCCTCTGCGAACAAACTTGTATATTCTCCGTTCATCACACCAAAAATATCCCATCATAGACAAAGTTTTTGGGCTGAATTCTTTGTCTGAGGAAATGGAGGTATACGGAAAGGATGGATAATCAACGTCAGCTTCCGTAAGGACCTCTTGAATGAAAGATCCATAGGCCAGAGTCGTTCCTCGTCCGGAGTCTCGTAAGCTGAACATCCTACTAGCAATGTAGTAGGGCCAATTTATTTTCCGCTGATTCTTTAAGATGTATATGAGATGAACTTCCGCTTGTTCAACTCGGGAGAGACCACCCTTCTTAGGTTGCAGTATGCGTGACACAATCCACTGGAGAATGAGCTCACTTGTTTTCAGTTTCCCGGCAGTGACAGTTCGTGGGAACGCGTCACTGTTTACAATGTGGTCCGGGTAGGGTCGTTTTAGCATAGCGTTCAGAGCGCTCTTAAATTCATACCCTGAGATTGTGTGAGAATCAGTTACCTCAGCGAGAGGATTTTCATCAGCAGCCACAGTCGTGTCAAAAATTTTATTCCAAACGGCAGACTTAAAGGATACCTTTGTTGTGCCGATTCTGGAGTGAAACCTTTGACCACGAAACTTGTCATGAAGACAGGTGTAGAACACACGGACCAGGTCCTCGCTATATTTGGCATTGCATTCTAGGAAGTTGACAATGTCGTGATACTGTAGCAGAGACATGATTTCTATGAGATGCATTCGCTCTACTGTGAGTTTATAGAATGCATGTTGCCGCACAACTCCTCTTTTACCAATGTCCTTGTTGAAGGTGTCGACAAGTGCTGGTGGAACTAATGACACAGCGGTGATGGGTAAGGAGGCAGAGGATGTTTCCCTTGATCTCTTACCGGTAGGTCTTCAGGATGAGGAAGCCATGGGTAATGGTTCTGAGGCTTTTTGCAAAAGAGAGAGTGAAGGTTGGTGTAAGTGTGCTGAGAATGATTGTCAAGAAAGAAGTTTGCCCTTTTTGTAGATGAGGATTTAGGGTTTTGGGAAGAGGAGAGGCCAAGAGACAATAGGCACTAGGTAGATGCAACTTACAATGTAATGAGTTGAATGCACAATGAATTCAAATTTGAAATGGTAAATGCATGGGAAGTTTGAAGGTTTTCTGCAGAGAAAAACTGAGTTTTCGTGCGATGCGTCGACCATACACTGTGCATGCGTCGACGCATACTGTTTGGATTTTGAAAAAACATAAAGATTTTTAATTGTGTGTCGACCATTGCCCTGTTACGGTCGACTCATACAAGCAAAATTTCCAGTTTTTCACTTTTCTGCACATACGCTCACATGTTTGATGCATAATTAGAATGCCACACAACATTAAACATCCAAAGAGATACGTCATATATATATACAATATTATCATGTAGTACAGCTATTTAACCATGAAAATTTGGAGAGAGAGAGAGAGAGAGAGAGAGAGAGAGAGAGAGAGAGAAGGGTAAAGGAACAATATCACCTCGATGCCAGAGTAACTTGATGAACAATAAACTTGTGCTTGCAACAACATAAACTTGTTAGAAGTACAAGATTATAATCTTAAATGAAATAAGATAAAACCAGCAATTTATAATGCCCGTTCTGAAATATCGAGAATACCAAGTTCTCGACGAATATGAAAGAAAGGCTCAGTAGCTAGTGGCTTTAGGAAAATGTCTGCTAGTTGGTTTTTACTGTCAACATGTTGGAATACAACATCGCCTTTCTCTACATGGTCCCGAAGAAAATGGTGTCGAATTTCGATACGTTTGGTGCGAGAATGCAGCACAAGATTTTTGGTAAGATTAATGGAACTTGTATTGTCACAGAAAATGGGAATACGTTCGAGTTTGAGATTAAAATCCAATAGTTGTTGCTTAACCCATAGGATTTATGCACAACAACTACCGGCGGCAACGTAATCTGCTTCGGCGGTTGACAAAGCAACAGAAACTTGTTTCTTGCTATTCCAACTGACCAAAGAATTTGAAAATAAGTGATAAGTGCCACTAGTGCTTTTCCTATCCGATTTGCAACCGGCAAAATCGGAATCGGAGAAGCCTACCAATGAGCAATCATTTGCTTTGGAATACCATAGCCCATACTTCGGAGTACCGGATAGGTATCGAAGTATCCGTTTGACAGCTTTTAGATGGGATTCCTTGGGACATCATTGGTATCTTGCGCACATACACACGCTAAACATAATGTCGGGACGAGAAGCGGTAAGATAGAGAAGAGATCCAATCATACCTCTATACCTTTTTACCTCTACGTCCTTACCGTTTTCATCTTTATTCAAGTTTGCACATGTTGGCATGGGGGTGTCAATGGCCTTAGCTTTTGCCATGTCAAATCTCTTGATAAGGTCCAAACAATACTTTGTTTGACTCACGAATGTTCCTTCATTGAGTTGTTTAATTTGCAAACCGAGAAAGTATGTGAGCTCCCCCATCATACTCATCTCGAATTCACCCTGCATAAGATCAGAAAATTCTCTCACGAGATTCATGTTAGTAGACCCAAATATAATATCGTCAACATAAATTTGTACTAATATCAAGTGCTTTTCTTGACGTTTAATGAAGAGTGTTGTGTCAACCTTTCCTCTTGAGTAACCTTGATCAAGCAAAAATTTACTTAGTCGCTCATACCAAGCTCTAGGAGCTTGTTTGAGACGATATAATGCCCTTTTTAGTTTGTAAACATGATCGGGATACTCATGAGATTCAAAACCCGGAGGTTGTGCGACGTAGACCTCTTCATTTATGTGACCGTTAAGGAACGCACTTTTAACATCCATTTGGAATAGTTTAAAGTCTTTCACATAAGCGAAGGCAAGGAGAAGGCGTATAGCCTCGAGTCGGGGAACCGGCGCATAAGTTTCCTCATAGTCGATGCCTTCCTCTTGGTTATACCCTTGCGCGACTAAACGCGCCTTGTTACGGGTTATTACCCCGTTTTTGTCCAACTTGTTCCTAAACACCCATCGGGTGCTGATTACTCGATGACCTCGCGGAGGAGGGACAAGGTCCCAAACCTCATTTCTAGTAAACTGATTTAGTTCCTCCTGCATTGATAAAAACCAGTGTTCATCGAGTAGGGCTTCTTTAGGGTTTTTAGGTTCTATTTGTGAAACGAAAGCGAAGTGATAACAGAAATTACTTAGCTTCGATCGAGTTGTAACACCATTTGAGATATCTCCGAGAATGTTGTCAATTGGATGGTCTTTGGAAGACTTCCAAGCTTGAGGGAGATCATCGTTTGAAGGCGGATGAGCTACCTCGGTTTCCTCATGGTGTACATCTTTATCCTCCTCAACTTTGACTTTGTCGGGTTGATCAATCCTCGGCTCGCCACCCTTGAGTATGTCTTCCGTAGATGTACCTGCACCATGAACAACACTACCTTTTCCGACGTTTCTCGGATAGGATTCATCAAAAGTGACATGTACAAACTCTTCCACAACAAGTAATCGTTTGTTATATATTCTATATGCTTTACTCGATTGAGAGTATCCGAGGAAGATACCTTCGTCGGCCTTGGAATCGAATTTTCCCAAGTTTTCCTTTCCATTATTTAATACAAAACATTTGCAACTGAAACATGTAAGTGAGAAACATTTGGCTTTCGCCCTTTTAAAAGCTCATACGGTGTTTTATTTAGAATGGGGCGAATGAGCACCCTATTCAGAACATAACAAGCCGTACTAATGGCGTCCGCCCAAAAATATTTCGGTAAACCACTTTCGTTAATCATTGTTCTTCCCAATTCTTCCAAAATTCAATTTTTACGCTCCACAACCCCATTTTGTTGAGGAGTACATGGAGCGGAGAAGTTATGATCGATACCATGGTTACCGCAATATTCTTCAAATAAATGGTTTTTGAACTCACCCCCATGGTCGCTTCTAATTGAAATAATGTTTGTATTTAATTTATTTAGGGAAAGCTTAGCAAACCTTTCAAAGGCGGCGAACGTATCGCTCTTGCTTACTAAAAAGATAGTCCAACAAAATCTAGAAAAATCGTCCACTATTATGAAACCGTGATCCTCGTTTGCTTCCCTTTTTGACAAGCATCACAATGGTGATCCTTGGTGAACTTTATTTTGGGGAGACCTAGGACTAGATCTTTTGAGACTATTTTATTTAGTAAGTCAAAGTTAACATGTGTTAAACGCCTATGCCATAACCATGAATCTTCACTCATTGTTACAAGGCATTTGTCACTTGTTAACGATACTTCGTTCAAGTCTAACATATAGACATTATTTACTCGCAGGCCATTAAATATACTCTTCTTGTCATCATTATGTACAATTTTGCAACAACCTTTTGAAAACGATACATTGTATCCTTTGTCACATAATTGACTGATGCTAAGTAGATTGTGTTTAAGACCTTCGACAAGAAATACATCAGAAATAGTAGTGGAAGAAGGGTTACTTACACTACCTTTACCAAGTATTGCTCCACGGTTGTTGTCACCATAGGTTACATATCCTTTCTTCTTAGCCACGAAGTCAATGAAGAGTGATATGTCTCCGGACATATGCCTTGAGCATCCACTGTCGAGACCCCATCTTCTCTCGATAGTCTCGAGACATTGTACCTATGGAAATGCAATTAACACGAGAAGGTACCCAATGGCTTATTGGGTCCTGAATGGTGAGTAACGAAATGGTTGCATTTGGGCAGCCATTGGTAAATGCCTTTAGGAACTAAAAATCTCCTAAACCTGCATTTAGCAAAGGAGTGGACTTTCTTGCAACAATAAAGACAAGAGAAATTTAAATTTTGGTTGCCTTCGCTATCTTCATCCTTTATAACATATTTATATTTTTGATATGGATTAACCATACTTTTTCGAAAGTTTGATTTATCGATAGCAAAGGTAATCTTGGGCTCAAGAGCCTTGTCAAGTTTGGCCTTTAGGTTTCTTACTTCACCTTGCCAAATATAACAAGTATCACACCCAAAGTTCATCATTCTACTTCTAAGGTCCTCACAACCTGCTTTTGTGCTTTCTACTATAGAGGCCTTAAGTTCCTCAAGTTTCCTTTCGGATTCTCGAATTTTTTGTTCTAAATGAGTAAAAAAATTGTTATTTGAGGCAAGCCTTTTAAAGGCCTCTTTAGCTTCACAGTGTAAAGTATCAAATGCAGCTTGTAACTCATGATGAGACATACTAGAGGATTTTTCATATTTAGCATGTCGTACCTGTTTCTTTTTGTTCTTTTGATGAGCAGAGAGACATAGGTTTGCATTTTCATGTTCATCACTAGAACTTTCATCATCGGAGGAGTCGCTATCGCTTTCCCAAGCTATGTATGCTCTCCTTGGCTTTGATGATTTCTTGTGTGATTTGTATGATTCCTTTTCCTTTGTCTTCTTGTTCATCGGACAGTCCGGTTTGTAATGACCGGGCTTTTCACATGTATAGCACGAACCTCTAGTCATTTTACCTTTTGAGTCATCATTTTTAGAGTACCTAGATTGTTTCCGGAAGTTTACCAAGTTCTTCTCGGAATGTTGGATGCCGTTCTTTCTCACGTAACGATTGTAACGTTCAACGAATAACCCCATATCTTCGCTCTTGTCCTCTTCTTCTTCGTCGCTCGAGGAATAATCACTTTGCTCTTTTGCTTGAGACTTTGAGGAGAAAGTCTTTAGAGCTATCGATTTCTTTTCACTCACCTTTGCTTTGCCCTTCTTTTCTTTCTTTTCGTGTTGTTCTAGGCTCAAGAGTACTTGTTCGTGCTCTTGTAGTTTGCCAAATAATGTTGTCAAGTCTAATATGGTAAGATCATTTGCTTCTTTGATGGCGGTCACTTTCGGCTACCATTCCCTGTTAAGACATCTCAAGATCTTATTAGTAGCAACATTATTGGAAATAGGCCTACCTAATGAGTGTAATCGATTGATGAGATGAGTAAATCTCTTTTGCATGTCAGCAATGGTTTCCCCTTGCTCCATGAAAAAGAGATCAAACTCTTGTGTTAGTGTGTTGATTCTTGCCAACTTAACATCGTTCGTCCCCTCATGGGCGATTTGTAGTGAATCCCACATGGCCTTAGCAGTAGGACACTGGGATACACGATAATATTCATCTACACCTAGTGAGGAGATTAGGATATTTTTGGCTTTCCAATCGTAATTGTATTTTCTTTCATCATCATCAGTCCATTGTGCTTCGGGCTTTGGCACTAATTCATCATTCTCATTGATCATGGTTATTTCAATTGGACCATTGAGAATGACGTTCCATATTTTTCTATCTATGGAATTTATGTGCACCCGCATACAGTCTTTCCAATAACTATAATTTTCACCATTGAAAACGGGAGCTCTATTATAAGTCCCTTTAGGTTCGTTAGCCATTTTCTATCAAAGTTATATTTTGAAGCACGGAGTGAACCGGAGCTCCTGATACCACTTGTTAGACTATGGCACGGATCTAGAAGGGGGGGGGGGGGGGTTGAATAGATCCCAATTAAAAAATAAGTCGGCGCTACCAATTAAAAATTAGTTTTGAAAAATTGTATTAAGTGCGGAAGCGGCCGAGGAAAATATAGTCTAAAACGAACTGTTATTGGAAAACCGGATATGCGTCAAGCCTATGGTTTAGTGATAATGTGGAATAAGAATCACTACACTAGTCACACAATCAATGATTTGTTTCACTTACTAGGATTTCTAGTTCCAATGATTCAAATAGCAAATCATACTAGATACACACTTAAGATAATTTTGGTTTAGGCAAATTATCAAACACTTGGTGTGTGAAAACACTCCAAGTGATATTTGTGTTGAGTAAGTGATTCCAATTAATCTAGTACAATATCCTATTGTACTTTGGATTCAAAAACAGAGTTCTAACCTCTTACTCAATTAATATCAAAGTTTGATAAAAGTGCTTATACAAAAATCACTTAATTTTTAAGCTGAAAACAAATATGCAGAAAATTAGAGAAGACAAAGATTTGATGAGGCAGTTCCCCCGCCGTCCTCGCTTCGGGGTACGTCTGCCCTCAATTCTAAAACTAGAATTGAGATGATTTAATAGATATCACCTGTTGAATTTAACCATTTATACAAGGATTGCAAAGCAAATATACAACAGAACTCTCAAGACGTTGAATGTTGCTTCCACTCCTTGTTCCTTGATTCAAGATGAATCAAGTCCTTCGATTTTTGTTGATAGACCTCTGATTCCAGCCCCTTTGTTGAATAACCATCAGTTCTTCAAACCCTCGGCCCGACTGATCTCAACTACAACAAATCGAACCCGAATTCTTCCCTTCAATATCACTGATCCGCTACTAGACTGATGAAGACTTCCTCTTCTTGGAGGACAAAACCCCCAAATTGGTGAAGCAATCCGTCCAAAAACCCCCAAAATCAAACCTATCTTGGAGGACAAAACCCTAAAGGTTTTATTCAAGAAAAAACCTGTCACAAGCTTCAACCCGAACCGGATTCCCCAATCACGGCTTCGAACCTTATCACCTTTAACCAATCACAAAGCACCTCAAAAATGATTGTGTGTAGTTAATGTGTTGTGAGATGTTGAAGATGAAGATGAAGAATCTTGGACACCTATTTCACTTTTTCTTGTTCTTTGAACACTTGAATCAAAAATCAAAACGTTAGTTAATACAAGTAACTTGAAATTATATTTATAGTAACCAACCAACCAACCCACTTAACAGCTTTTCAAACAGAGTGGGAAACATCAGGTAACTGAATTTGCGCACGAACGGTCGACCATAGCAAGACTATGCGTCGACGCATGGCCTGCAGTTTTGGTCAGACTGAAAAATGCTTCAGTATGCGTCGACCATAGGTCGGCGTGCGCTGACCCGTGGTTCATGCGCTGACCCCTGCGGTCGACGCAAGCATCTTGTGCGTTGACCCATGGGAAAAGCGTTGTGTTCATGCGCTGACCCGTGGGGAATGTACTATGTCATGCGCCGACCCTACGGTCGACTCATCCCCTGCAGATCTGCAAAAAATAACATTTTTGTGGTTTTCATGCCTTTTGTCATAACTACACTTTGTCCACATATGTTGTACAAAATATAACAGTACATATGAGCAATGAAAAGGATATGATAGGTGATACGTTGCATTTGTTTTGTAGAGGTGGAATCGACATTGTCGATTCATCCATGGTGGTCGTTTGTCATCATCGAAACCTATGATTGTATGTTGTATGACAGTTTGCCCTTACACAAATGAGAAAAGTGTATTCATCAAAGTTGTATCTCTCTCAAAGACCTTCAAAATGGTCACCAATTTCATGTCATTCGGATTTGAAATAATAGAGTCATGCATTTTTGAAGTTTGGAAAAATTATTTGATCAATGATATAGGTCAAAAGTGACCTATAATGTAACCTCATATCACATGCTCAAAAAAGTTGAATTAGCTCCCACACCAAACATCAAAGTTGAAGTAGACACATTAAATTTGATTGTGCAACTTGGAAATATTTCATCTCATAAAGATTGAGCAAGTTATGGCCCTGGGAAGTTGACTTTCAAATTAGGGTTTAGACAAAATGACCTATAATGTTTCAACATAGAAAATGATTTTCCAAGAAAAACTATCTCTAGGTATCAACATAAAAGTTGTTTAAAATGTCATTTAGAGTAAGTTTTATCTTGGAATAATTTTCATATGGTGAAAATTGTAGGAGATAGGGTCTAGGGAGACCGAGTTTTGATCAGATGAATTCATCTGACCAACCACCATCAACCAACTTGCTAACTTCCAACTCTCTGACTTTCTTTGCTCATGGTAGATCATATATGCATAAGATGATGATTTCTGAAGTGTCCCTTGAGAAATTTGATCAATTGGCGAGATAGCTTGTTGGAGAAGTTACTCAAGATACCCAGTCAAACTAGGGTTTCCAAGACAAATCACCCTCAAACTCTTGAAGAAAGCTTGATCAATATAACATGTAGAGATCATTGGGACTCATATATGATGTTAATAACCATTCTTGAATCAATTCTTGGTTGTGCTCTTTGTCATGAGGGTCTCAAACCCTAGATGTGATCTTGATAGATCAATGGAGATCATGCCCTACCTACAAAAGAGTTAGGCAAATGCAAAGACACATTTTTGGTATTTTGGTTAGTGAAATGATAAAATACAAGTATGATACAATCAAATAGTGCTTGGTGATCTCTCCCAAAACAAACCCAATGAAAAAGGGGTAAGGAGAATGCCAAGGTGTGATCCCAATGCTAGTGCTTGTGATGAAATTGCATGAGGGATCTTAGGGTCAAAATTGGGGTCTTACAGCTAGGAACGATCACTATTTCGCAATCAATAAGCAAACCCTTGATCCAACGTCATACGGTATTTTCTTAAATCAAACTCAAAAACACAATAAGATACGATTAGGATTGTATGTCACGAGCCTTAAGTGGTAAAGAAGGGATGAGAATGGAGCTTTCATACACTCGTTCTGAATGCTTTGAACATAAGGCGTTTGGTTTGGTAGTTCACGGTATTCACCTTTATCCATATTCTTTAGTTCAATCCAAAGTCAAGAACGTGTTTTCTTCAAAACCTAATGACAACATCAACTCATCAAACCTTTTGTTTGAGCCTTAGGGCATCCTGACGACAAGCTTTTGATCTTTGGCCCTACGTGGCTCCTACAACTTTGCCTTAATGCTACATTTGAACTTTCTCTAAAAGTCATTTTCCCATATATTTTGGCATAACAAATCGAAGACATAAAGGTAGAAATTACTAGGCTCGTTCTACTTACTTTCGAAGATATTGGCTCGGTCTTTCAACCGAATAAGTCTTTAAAAACGATTTCTTTATGTATGCAGATTGTGGTACATTTGCCTCTTTCATGGACCCATTTGTCGGTCGAAGTCATGGGGAGGATTGGTTTAAGGTATAATTTCCAACTCTTTATCATGAATACCATTCTAACGCCCTCGACATTTCGGTAGCCTTGCTCACGCCCATTATCCTATCGATCAGAATTTCAACAACAAAAGTTGACCTAGACTTGTTAGTTATCAACTAAACCTGTGGCCAGACAATTTAGCTCTAGCCAATTTCTACCAAAGTCCCTTTTTGTTCATAAGGGCGAAATCCATTTGTCCACCACTACATTGTTGGAGGAAAGTTATCGAGCATGTTTAGACTATCATTCCAAATAAATACTTACTATAACTCCTTTTGAATTTCAAGCTTCTTATTTATGCACGCAAAAATTTGAAGAATGGTAGTCCGCTTATCTTCTTGACATCTTTGTGGATCACTCAACTCTCCTACAACGTTTAATAAGAAATTTTTCATCTTTGCAAACTAAATGGAACAATAAAAGTCGATGTACACACACAAGGAAATTCAAGCTTTTTAACGTTACTTTGAACCTATGTATAATCTATGTCAACTTAGTCGAACTATCTATGATGCAACCTTACTTTAAACCACAAAGTTACTGGAAAAAATCCCAAAACTGAAACTTCATCCTTATGTAAAAGATAAGTATGATTTTTCTTTGAAATTTTATTTTTCCAAACTTCCACCATTTCCAACCTACAAATTTTGCTTGGCTTTTCGTCTGCCATTCCAAGACTGGTTTAATTGTGGATCTTTGTCAGCTTTAAACAATTAGTTAAAAGAATTACACAAAAAATAGTTTCGACTAAATGCAATATACACAATTTCCTGTTGCCTTTTAGAACTGACCTTGATCGTATTCGAGTCATAGACACCCTCCAAGAAGGTGAAATAAAAGGACTTGCAGAACTCACTAATCCCCCTTTATGTTTTCACCTTATTAACTTGTGTTGAAACCTTGCAGCTATGCCTCTTGCTTCAAAAGGGTCGAAGAAAAGGAAGGAAGGTGGAGAATTCGACGCTAATGAAGAACCTAACCAATCCAAAGAAGTAAAACAAGTTTATTCTATAAAAAATTTGCTTTTTATTTTAACAATAGATCTATCTTTCTCCCTTACTTACTCGTATTGCTTTTCCATGGTCGAAAAAGAGGAAATAGTTCCACCACTTCCACTCCAAGTAAAAATAAACTAAAAAAATACAAAGTATTTTCCACTATTGGTAGCGAAGAAACAAATATTTGAACCACTCTCCGACTATATTTTATTTATTTATCTTCATTCTTTATTATACTAATAACTATGTAGGTTTCAGTCTGAATAAAAAGATAAAGAAGTCAAGCCCATCGATGAGAGTGACAAAATTTTCATTTCCACTCAACCCATGCTTCCCGAATATTGAAGTTGTTAGCAAGAGGATATTAAGACTTCATCCAAAAATAAAAAAGTTGTTGCTATAACTCGAGCACTTCGACAAGCCAAGAAAAAGAAAACATACCACCAAGGTTCTAAGGCTAGCTCACCCAAACAATCAAGGAAGGAACCTATTGTCAACATTGATTGTTGGTTCTATGTGTTGGCATCAATTTTGGTAAAACCTAGAGTGTTCACAAGTTGTCATAAGTGTTGTCTTAACATGAGATAACAGGTTCCTGCAGGGTGTTTAAAATGTGGTTGTGCAGGATTTTGCTGAGATGTCAGACCCGATGTCAAGACATCTGTATACAGAACATTCAGTCTGAATGTTATGTATTGTGGGATTGCGCTTTTTATGCTAATCTATGTGTGATTGATGAGATGATTGAACGCGCCATTCAATCAGTAATTAAAACCAGATTGACTTATTTTCCAACAAGATATAATTAGCTGTCATAAGAAGATACAAATGGAAAATAGTTTTAGGGTTTTATGATGTCCAAGCCCAGCCAAACGCTTCTATAAAAAGGGCATGGAATACCTGGTTTTAATACACAAGAAATAACAAACGAAATATTGAGAGAGAGTAAGGGTTTTAGTCTTGTGTATTTCCTCCTCTTTTGAGAGTCGAGTCTTGAGAGTTGGACCTGTCCTTATCCCCATGATTGATATCTCTCTCTCTCTCTCTCTCTCTCTCTCTCTCTCTCCCCCTCTCTCTCTCTCTCTCTCTCTCTCTCTCTCTCTCTCTCTCTCTCTCTCTCTCTCTCTCTCTCTCTCTCTCTCTCTCTCTCTCTCTCTCTCTCTCTCTCTCTCTCTCTCTCTCTCTCTCTCTCTCTATATATATATATATATATATATATATATATATATATATATATATATATATATATATATATATATATATATATATATATATATATATATATATATATATATATATATATATATATATATATATATATATATATATATATATATATATATATATATATATATATATATATATATATATATATATATATATTCTTCATCTCCTCTGAGCGCTGAGTCTTCAGTAATTTTTGTCGGATGCATGTTCTCCAGGTCTTTCCCCAACCATAGTTGAGCATTGTTTTGGATTGTAATGTCCCCAATCTTCCTTGAGTACATGGTTGTGTGTTGTTCCCAGGGAATTGAATATTCGAAGTTAGGATTTATATCCTCGTTGGTTTATTTTCATCCGTAGAAGGTTCTCCATGTTGGTGTTTCCATCTTGTTGATATTAGTCGAGTATCTAGTTGTGATGATTGAATCTTTATTTGTTTGTATCCTTTGTGCTCATTTGTCAGCATAATCATATACATACTCATGCATATACATGCACCATATATTTCACTGGGCATTTTACACAATTGACCTCTTTCTGATCCCCTGCTTTGGAGATATCATCTCTTCATGCATATTTGGTGTCTCTATCCTCCTTTAATGTAGAGTATCAACCCCTTAAGCAGAAAGAGCTTATTCTTTATCCTTCCCCCACTGAGTTATTCCTCGTGAATGATTATTATTTTGTTTCTTCCCCTGTTCATTATCTGGATGGAACCACTCCCCTTGAGTTATATCCTTATTGGGTTGAGTCTTGTTGGACCATTTCTTTCTAGCTCTTACGTAGATAGATTTTCTGGTCCCCAAGAGTTTATTACCCAGTAACGGGTAATATCCTTCCTGACATTGAGTATTTTACCTTTGTTAATTTACCTAACCGATAAAAGGTAATTTTCTTCTTTGTTCTCTCTAGCGGATTCGTTTTTCTTTCCGCAGAAGGTTTATCCTTGATATGTTTACCCTAACCGGTAACGGATATTCTTTGTGCTGAGTCTATCCTTGATATGTTCACTTTAACCGGTGACGAATATTCTCTTTGTGGTCTTCTGCCCAGTAACAGGTAGTTGTAAATTCTATTTCTCTCTCAACAAGTCTATCCTTGATATGTTTACCTTAACCGGTAACATATTTTCTTCTAGAAGATAGTGGTCTTTTCCTCCTTTTTGAATCTATCCTTGATATGTTCATCTTTACCGGTGACGAATATTCTCTTTCTTTGGTCTTCTTCCCAGTAACCGGTAGTTGTAAATCCAATTTCCCCTACTGATTCTATCCTTGATATGTTTACCTTGATCGATGAAGGATATTCTCCCCGATGGTCTATCCTTGATATGTTCATCCTAATCGATGACAGATATTCTTCCTTCGGTTCTCTATCCCTACAGATATTCGTAAATCCTATTTCTTCGTTTTCTCCCAGTAGGCTATTCTTACCAAGTAACCGATATTGAATATTCTTCTTTTTCTTCAGTGAGTCATCCTTGATATGTTTACTTTAATCGGTAATAGATGTCTGTTTTCCCGAATAGTTTAAAGTCTTTCGCATAAGCGAAGGCAAGGAGAAGGCGTATAGCCTCGAGTCGGGAAACCGGCGCATAAGTTTCCTCATAGTCGATGCCTTCCTCTTGGTTATACCCTTGCGCGACTAAACGCGCCTTGTTACGGGTTATTACCCCGTTTTCGTCCAACTTGTTCCTAAACACCCATCGGGTGCTGATTACTCGATGACCTCACGGAGGAGGGACAAGGTCCCAAACCTCATTTCTAGTAAACTGATTTAGTTCCTCCTGCATTGATAAAAACCAGTGTTCATCGAGTAGGGCTTCTTTAGGGTTTTTAGGTTCTATTGTGAAACGAAAGCGAAGTGATAACAGAAATTACTTAGCTTCGATCGAGTTGTAACACCCTTTGAGATATCTCCGAGAATGTTGTCAATTGGATAGTCTTTGGAAGACTTCCAAGCTTGAGGGAGATCATCGTTTGAAGGCGGATGAGCTACCTTGGTTTCCTCATGGTGTACATCTTTATCCTCCTCAACTTTGACTTTGTCGGGTTGATCAATCCTCAGCTCGCCACCCTTGAGTATGTCTTCCGTAGATGTACCTGCACCATGAACAACACTACCTTTTCCGACGTTTCTCGGATAGGATTCATCAAAAGTGACATGTACAGACTCTTCCACAACCAGTAATCATTTGTTATATATTCTATATGCTTTACTCGATTGAGAGTATCCGAGGAAGATGCCTTCGTCGGCCTTGGAATCGAATTTTCCCAAGTTTTCCTTTCCATTATTTAATACAAAACATTTGCAACTGAAACATGTAAGTGAGAAACATTTGGCTTTCTCCCTTTTAAAAGCTCATACGGTGTTTTATTTAGAATGGGGCGAATGAGCACCCTATTCAGAACATAACAAGCCGTACTAATGGCGTCCGTCCAAAAATATTTCGGTAAACCACTTTCATTAATCATTGTTCTTCCCAATTCTTGCAAAATTCAATTTTTACGCTCCACAACCCCATTTTGTTGAGGAGTACGTGGAGCGGAGAAGTTATGATCGATACCATGGTTACCGCAATATTCTTCAAATAAATGGTTTTTGAACTCACCCCCATGGTCGCTTCTAATTGAAATAATGTTTGTATTTAATTTATTTAGGGAAAGCTTAGCAAACCTTTCAAAGGCGGCGAACGTATCGCTCTTGCTTACTAAAAAGATAGTCCAACAAAATCTAGAAAAATCGTCCACTATTATGAAACCGTGATCCTCGTTTGCTTCCCTTTTTGACAAGCATCACAATGGTGATCCTTGGTGAACTTTATTTTGGGGAGACCTAGGACTAGATCTTTTGAGACTATTTTATTTAGTAAGTCAAAGTTAACATGTGTTAAACGCCTATGCCATAACCATGAATCTTCACTCATTGTTACAAGGCATTTGTCACTTGTTAACGATACTTCGTTCAAGTCTAACATATAGACATTATTTACTCGCAGGCCATTAAACATACTCTTCTTCTCATCATTATGTACAATTTTGCAACAATCTTTTGAAAACGATACATTGTATCCTTTGTCACATAATTGACTGATGCTAAGTAGATTGTGTTTAAGACCTTCGACAAGAAATACATCAGAAATAGTAGTGGAAGAAGGGTTACTTACACTACCTTTACCAAGTATTGCTCCACGGTTGTTGTCACCATAGGTTACATATCCTTTCTTCTTAGCCACGAAGTCAATGAAGAGTGATATGTCTCCTGACATATGCCTATAGCATCCACTGTCGAGAACCCATCTTCTCTCGATAGTCTCGAGGCATTGTACCTATGGAAATTCAATTAACACGAGAAGGTACCCAATGGCTTATTGGGTCCTGAATGGTGAGTAACGAAATGGTTGCATTTGGGCAGCCATTGGTAAATGCCTTTAGGAACTAAAAAACTCCTAAACCTGCATTTAGCAATGGAGTGGACTTTCTTGCAACAATAAAGACAAGAGAAATTTAAATTTTGGTTGCCTTTGCTATCTTCATCGTTTATAACATATTTATATTTTTGATATGGATTAACCATACTTTTTCGAAAGTTTGATTTATCGATAGCAAAGGTAATCTTGGGCTCAAGAGCCTTGTCAAGTTTGGCCTTTAGGTTTCTTACTTCACCTTGCCAAATATAACAAGTATCACACCCAAAGTTCATCATTCTACTTCTAAGGTCCTCACAACCTGCTTTTGTGCTTTCTACTATAGAAGCCTTAAGTGCCTCAAGTTTCCTTTCGGATTCTCGAATTTTTTGTTCTAAATGAGTAAAAAAATTGTTATTTGAGGCAAGCCTTTTAAAGGCCTCTTTAGCTTCACAGTGTAAAGTATCAAATGCAGCTTGTAACTCATGATGAGACATACTAGAGGATTTTTCATATTTAGCATGTCGTACCTGTTTCTTTTTGTTCTTTTGATGAGCAGAGAGACATAGGTTTGCATTTTCATCTTCATCACTAGAACTTTCATCATCGGAGGAGTCACTATCGCTTTCCCAAGCTATGTATGCTCTCCTTGGCTTTGATGATTTCTTGTGTGATTTGTATGATTCCTTTTCCTTTGTCTTCTTGTTCATCGGACAGTCCGGTTTGTAATGACCGGGCTTTTCACACGTATAGCACGAACCTCTAGTCATTTTACCTTTTGAGTCATCATTTTTAGAGTACCTAGATTGTTTCCGGAAGTTTACCAAGTTCTTCTCGGAATGTTGGATGCCGTTCTTTCTCACGTAACGATTGTAACGTTCAACGAATAACCCCATATCTTCGCTCTTGTCCTCTTCTTCTTCGTCGCTCGAGGAATAATCACTTTGCTCTTTTGCTTGAGACTTTGAGGAGAAAGTCTTTAGAGCTATCGATTTCTTTTCACTCACCTTTGCTTTGCCCTTCTTTTCTTTCTTTTCGTGTTGTTCTAGGCTCAAGAGTACTTGTTCGTACTCTTGTAGTTTGCCAAATAATGTTGTCAAGTCTAATATGGTAAGATCATTTGCTTCTTTGATGGCGGTCACTTTCGGCTACCATTCCCTGTTAAGACATCTCAAGATCTTATTAGTAGCAACATCATTGGAAATAGGCCTACCTAATGAGTGTAATCGATTGATGAGATGAGTAAATCTCTTTTGCATGTCAGCAATGGTTTCCCCTTGCTCCATGAAAAAGAGATCAAACTCTTGTGTTAGTGTGTTGATTCTTGCCAACTTAACATCGTTCGTCCCCTCATGGGCGATTTGTAGTGAATCCCACATGGCCTTAGCAGTAGGACACTGGGATACACGATAATATTCATCTACACCTAGTGAGGAGATTAGGATATTTTTGGCTTTCCAATCGTAATTGTATTTTCTTTCATCATCATCAGTCCATTGTGCTTCGGGCTTTGGCACTAATTCATCATTCTCATTGATCATGGTTATTTCAATTGGACCATTGAGAATGACGTTCCATATTTTTCTATCTATGGAATTTATGTGCACCCACATACAGTCTTTCCAATAACTATAATTTTCACCATTGAAAACGGGAGCTCTATTATAAGTCCCTTTAGGTTCGTTAGCCATTTTCTATCAAAGTTATATTTTGAAGCACGGAGTGAACCGGAGCTCCTGATACCACTTGTTAGACTATGGCACGGATCTAGAAGGGGGGGGGGGGGTTGAATAGATCCCAATTAAAAAATAAGTCGGTGCTACCAATTAAAAATTAGTTTTGAAAAATTGTTTTAAGTGCGGAAGCGGCCGAGGAAAATATAGTCTAAAACGAACTGTTATTAGAAAACCGGATATGCGTCAAGCCTATGGTTTAGTGATAATGTGGAATAAGAATCACTACACTAGTCACACAATCAATGATTTGTTTCACTTACTAGGATTTCTAGTTCCAATGATTCAAATAGCAAATCAAACTAGATACACACTTAAGATAATTTTGGTTTAGGCAAATTATCAAACACTTGGTGTGTGAAAACACTCCAAGTGATATTTGTGTTGAGTAAGTGATTCCAATTAATCTAGTACAATATCCTATTGTACTTTGGATTCAAAAACAGAGTTCTAACCTCTTACTCAATTAATATCAAAGTTTGATAAAAGTGCTTATACAAAAATCACTTAATTTTTAAGCTGAAATCAAATATGCAGAAAATTAGAGAAGACAAAGATTTGATGAGGCAGTTCCCCCGCCGTCCTCGCTTCGGGGTACGTCTGCCCTCAATTCTAAAACTAGAATTGAGATGATTTAATAGATATCACCTGTTGAATTTAACCGTTTATACAAGGATTGCAAAGCAAATATACAACAGAACTCTCATGACGTTGAATGTTGCTTCCACTCCTTGTTCCTTGATTCAAGATGAATCAAGTCCTTCGATTTTTGTTGATAGACCTCTGATTCCAGCCCCTTTGTTGAATAACCCTCAGTTCTTCAAACCCTCGGCCCGACTGATCTCAACTACAACAAATCGAACCCGAATTCTTCCCTTCAATATCACTGAATCCGCTACTAGACTGATGAAGACTTCCTCTTCTTGGAGGACAAAACCCTCAAATTGGTGAAGCAATCCGTCCAAAAACCCCCAAAATCAAACCTATCTTGGAGGACAAAACCCTAAAGGTTTTATTCAAGAAAAAACCTGTCACAAGTTTCAACCCGAACCGGATTCCCCAATCACGGCTTCGAACCTTATCACCTTTAACCAATCACAAAGCACCTCACAAATGGTTGTGTGTAGTTAATGTGTTGTGAGATGTTGAAGATGAAGATGAAGAATCTTGGACACCTATTTCACTTTTTCTTGTTCTTTGAACACTTGAATCAAAAATCAAAACGTTAGTTAATACAAGTAACTTGAAATTATATTTATAGTAACCAACCAACCAACCCACTTAACAGCTTTTCAAACAGAGTGGGAAACATCAGGTAACTGAATTTGCGCACGAACGGTCGACCATAGCAGGACTATGCGTCGACGCATGGCCTGCAGTTTTGGTCAGACTGAAAAATGGTTCAGTATGCGTCGACCATAGGGCGGCGTGCGCTGACCCCTGCGGTCGACGCAAGCATCTTGTGCGTTGACCCATGGGAAAAGCGTTGTGTTCATGCGTTGACCCGTGGGGAATGTACTATGTCATGCGCCGACCCTACGGTCGACTCATCCCCTGCAGATCTGCAAAAAATAACATTTTTGTGGTTTTCATGCCTTTTGTCATAACTACACTTTGTCCACATATGTTGTACAAAATATAACAGTACATATGAGCAATGAAAAGGATATGATAGGTGATACGTTGCATTTGTTTTGTAGAGGTGGAATCGACATTGTCGATTCATCCATGGTGGTCGTTTGTCATCATCGAAACCTATGATTGTATGTTGTATGACAGTTTGCCCTTACACAAATGAGAAAAGTGTATTCATCAAAGTTGTATCTCTCTCAAAGACCTTCAAAATGGTCACCAATTTCATGTCATTCGGATTTGAAATAATAGAGTTATGCATTTTTTAAGTTTGGAAAAATCATTTGATCAATGATATCGGTCAAAAGTGACCTATAATGTAACCTCATATCACATGCTCAAAAAAGTTGAATTAGCTCCCACACCAAACATCAAAGTTGAAGTAGACACATTAAATTTGATTGTGCAACTTGGAAATATTTCATCTCATAAAGATTGAGCAAGTTATGGCCCTGGGAAGTTGACTTTCAAATTAGGATTTAGACAAAATGACCTATAATGTTTCAACATAGAAAATGATTTTCCAAGAAAGACTATCTCTAGGTATCAACATAAAAGTTGTTTAAAATGTCATTTAGAGTAAGTTTTATCTTGGAATAATTTTCATATGGTGAAAATTGTAGGAGATAGGGTCTAGGGAGACCCAGTTTTGATCAGATGAATTCATCTGACCAACCACCATCAACCAACTTGCTAACTTCCAACTCTCTGACTTTCTTTGCTCATGGTAGATCATATATGCATAAGATGATGATTTCTGAAGTGTCCCTTGAGAAATTTGATCAATTGGCGAGATAGCTTGTTGGAGAAGTTACTCAAGATACCCAGTCAAACTAGGGTTTCCAAGACAAATCACCCTCAAACTCTTGAAGAAAGCTTGATCAATATAACATGTAGAGATCATTGGGACTCATATATGATGTTAATAACCATTCTTGAATCAATTATTGGTTGTGCTCTTTGTCATGAGGGTCTCAAACCCTAGATGTGATCTTGATAGATCAATGGAGATCATGCCCTACCTACAAAAGAGTTAGGCAAATGCAAAGACACATTTTTGGTATTTTGGTTAGTGAAATGATAAAATACAAGTATGATACAATCATATAGTGCTTGGTGATCTCTCCCAAAATAAACCCAATGAAAAAGGGGTAAGGAGAATGCCAAGGTGTGATCCCAATGCTAGTGCTTGTGATGAAATTGCATGAGGGATCTTAGGGTCAAAATTGGGGTCTTACAGCTAGGAACGATCACTATTTCGCAATCAATAAGCAAACCCTTGATCCAACGTCATACGGTATTTTCTTAAATCAAACTCAAAAACACAATAAGATACGATTAGGATTGTATGTCACGAGCCTTAAGTGGTAAAGAAGGGATGAGAATGAAGCTTTCATACACTCGTTCTGAATGCTTTGAGCATAAGGCGTTTGGTTTGGTAGTTCACGGTATTCACCTTTATCCATATTCTTTAGTTCAATCCAAAGTCAAGAACGTTTTTTCTTCAAAACCTAATGACAACATCAACTCATCAAACCTTTTGTTTGAGCCTTAGGGCATCCTGACGACAAGCTTTTGATCTTTGGCCCTACGTGGCTCCTACAACTTTGCCTTAATGCTACATTTGAACTTTCTCTAAAAGTCATTTTCCCATATATTTTGGCATAACAAATCGAAGACATAAAGGTAGAAATTACTAGGCTCGTTCTACTTACTCCCGAAGATATTGGCTCGGTCTTTCAACCGAATAAGTCTTTAAAAACGATTTCTTTATGTATGCAGATTGTGGTACATTTGCCTCTTTCATGGACCCATTTGCCGGTCGAAGTCATTGGGAGGATTGGTTTAAGGTATAATTTCCAACTCTTTATCATGAATACAATTCTAACTCCCTCGACATTTCGGTAGCCTTGCTCACGCCCATTATCCTATCGATCAGAATTTCAACAACAAAAGTTGACCTAGACTTGTTAGTTATCAACTAAACCTGTGGCCAGACAATTTAGCTCTAGCCAATTTCTACCAAAGTCCCTTTTTGTTCATAAGGGCGAAATCCATTTGTCCACCACTACATCGTTGGAGGAAAGTTATCGAGCATGTTTAGACTATCATTCCAAATAAATACTTACTATAACTCCTTTTGAATTTCAAGCTTCTTATTTATGCACGCAAAAATTTGAAGAATGGTAGTCCGCTTATCTTCTTGACGTCTTTGTGGATCACTCAACTCTCCTACAACGTTTAATAAGAAATTTTTCATCTTTGCAAACTAAATGGAACAATAAAAGTCGATGTACACACACAAGGAAATTCAAGCTTTTTAACGTTACTTTGAACCTATGTATAATCTATGTCAACTTAGTCGAACTATCTATGATGCAACCTTACTTTAAACCACAAAGTTACTGGAAAAAATCCCAAAACTGAAACTTCATCCTTATGTAAAAGATATGTATGATTTTTCTTTGAAATTTTATTTTTCCAAACTTCCACCATTTCCAACCTACAAATTTTGCTTGGCTTTTCGTCTGCCATTCCAAGACTGGTTTAATTGTGGATCTTTGTCAGCTTTAAACAATTAGTTAAAAGAATTACACAAAAAGTAGTTTCGACTAAATGCAATATACACAATTTCCTGTTGCCTTTTAGAACTGACCTTGATCGTATTCGAGTCATAGACACCCTCCAAGAAGGTGAAATAAAAGGACTTGCAGAACTCACTAATCCCCCTTTATGTTTTCACCTTATTAACTTGTGTTGAAACCTTGCAGCTATGCCTCTTGCTTCAAAAGGGTCGAAGAAAAGGAAGGAAGGTGGAGAATTCGACGTTAATGAAGAACCTAACCAATCCAAAGAAGTAAAACAAGTTTATTTTATAAAAATTTGCTTTTTATTTTAACAATAGAGCTATCTTTCTCCCTTACTTACTCGTATTGCTTTTCCATGGTCGAAAAAGAGGAAATAGTTCCACCACTTCCACTCCAAGTAAAAATAAACTAAAAAAATACAAAGTATTTTCCACTATTGGTAGCGAAGAAACAAATATTTGAACCACTCTCCGACTATATTTTATTTATTTATCTTCATTCTTTATTATACTAATAATTATGTAGGTTTCAGTCTGAATAAAAAGATAAAGAAGTCAAGCCCATCGATGAGAGTGACAAAATTTTCATTTCCACTAAACCCATGCTTCCCAAATATTGAAGTTGTTAGCAAGAGGATATTAAGACTTCATCCAAAAATAAAAAAGTTGTTGCTATAACTTGAGCACTTCGACAAGCCAAGAAAAAGAAAACATACCACCAAGGTTCTAAGGCTAGCTCACCCAAACAATCAAGGAAGGAACCTATTGTCAACATTGATTGTTGGTTCTATGTGTTGGCATCAATTTTGGTAAAACCTAGAGTGTTCACAAGTTGTCATAAGTGTTGTCTTGACATGAGATAACAGGTTCCTGCAGGGTGTTTAAAATGTGGTTGTGCAGGATTTTGCTGAGATGTCAGACCCGATGTCAAGACATCTGTATACAGAACATTCAGTCTGAATGTTATGTATTGTGTGATTGCGCTTTTTATGCTAATCTATGTGTGATTGATGAGATGATTGAACGCGCCATTCAATCAGTAATTAAAACCAGATTGACTTATTTTCCAACAAGATATAATTAGCTGTCATAAGAAGATACAAATGGAAAATAGTTTTAGGGTTTTATGATGTTCAAGCCCAGCCAAACGCTTCTATAAAAAGGGCTTGGAATACCTGGTTTTAATACACAAGAAATAACAAACGAAATATTGAGAGAGAGTAAGGGTTTTAGTCTTGTGTATTTCCTCCTCTTTTGAGAGTCGAGTCTTGAGAGTTGGACCTGTCCTTATCCCCGTGATTGATATCTCTCTCTCTCTCTCTTTCGCTCTCTCTCTCTCTCTCTCTCTCTCTCTCTCTCTCTCTCTCTCTCTCTCTCTCTCTCTCTCTCTCTCTCTCTCTCTCTCTCTCTCTCTCTATATATATATATATATATATATATATATATATATATATATATATATATATATATATATATATATATATATATATATATATATATATATATATATATATATATATATATATATATATATTCTTCATTTCCTCTGAGCGCTGAGTCTTCAGTAATTTTTTGTCGGATGCATGTTCTCCAGGTCTTTCCCCAACCATAGTTGAGCATTGTTTTGGATTGTAATGTCCCCAATCTTCCTTGAGTACATGGTTGTGTGTTGTTCCCAGGGAATTGAATATTCGAAGTCAGGATTTATATCCTCGTTGGTTTATTTTCATCCGTAGAAGGTTCTCCATGTTGGTGTTTCCATCTTGTTGATATTAGCCGAGTATCTAGTTGTGATGATTGAATCTTTATTTGTTTGTATCCTTTGTGCTCATTTGTCAGCATAATCATATACATACTCATGCATATACATGCACCATATATTTCACTGGGCATTTTACACAATTGACCTCTTTCTGATCCCCTGCTTTGGAGATATCATCTCTTCATGCATATTTGGTGTCTCTATCCTCCTTTAATGTAGAGTATCAACCCCTTAAGCAGAAAGAGCTTATTCTTTATCCTTCCCCCACTGAGTTATTCCTCGTGAATGATTATTATTTTGTTTCTTCCCCTGTTCATTATCTGGATGGAACCACTCCCCTTGAGTTATATCCTTATTGGGTTGAGTCTTGTTGGACCATTTCTTTCTAGCTCTTACGTAGATAGATTTTCTGGTCCCCAAGAGTTTATTACCCAGTAACGGGTAATATCCTTCCTGAAATTGAGTATTTTACCTTTGTTAACTTACCTAACCGATAAAAGGTAATTTTCTTCTTTGATCTCTCTAGCGGATTCGTTTTTCTTTCCGCAGAAGGTTTATCCTTGATATGTTTACCCTAACCGGTAACGGATATTCTTTGTGCTGAGTCTATCCTTGATATGTTCACTTTAACCGGTGACGAATATTCTCTTTGTGGTCTTCTGCCCAGTAACAGGTAGTTGTAAATTCTATTTCTCTCTCAACAAGTCTATCCTTGATTTGTTTACCTTAACCGGTAACATATTTTCTTCTAGAAGATAGTGGTCTTTTCCTCCTTTTTGAATCTATCCTTGATATGTTCATCTTTACCGGTGACAAATATTCTCTTTCTTTGGTCTTCTTCCCAGTAACCGGTAGTTGTAAATCCAATTTCCCCTACTGATTCTATCCTTGATATGTTTACCTTGATCGATGAAGGATATTCTCCCCGATGGTCTATCCTTGATATGTTCATCCTAATCGATGACAGATATTCTTCCTTCGGTTCTCTATCCCTGCAGATATTCGTAAATCCTATTTCTTCGTTTTCTCCCAGTAGGCTATTCTTACCAAGTAACCGATATTGAATATTCTTCTTTTTCTTCAGTGAGTCATCCTTGATATGTTTACTTTAATCGGTAATAGATGTTTGTTTTCCCGAGTGTATTATCCTCCTACCCAGTAACAGGTGGTAGATAATATATCTCTTTCACTCATGTGTTGAAGTTTTTGCTTCCCCATTTGAGTCTGGATTCGTATTTCTTCGTGAAATCGAATTTCCTTTGGTGTGTGGGTGTAAGACCCCAATTTTGACCCTAAGATCCCTCATGCAACTTCATCATATGCACTAGCATTGGGATCATACCTTGGCATCCTCCTTACCCCTCTTTCATTGGGTTTGTTTTGGGAGAGATCACCAAGCACCATGTGATTGTATCATACTTGTATATTATCATTTTTACTAACCAAAATACCAAAAATATGCCTTTTCATTTGCCTAACTCTTTTGTAGGTAGGGCATGATCCCCATTGATCTAGCAAGCTCATATCTAGGGTTTAAGACCTTCATGGCTACAAGAGCACAAGCAAGGAATGATCCACAATGGCTCTAAGCATCATATATGAGTCCCCATGATCTTCATATGTTACTTTGATCAAGTATTCTTCAAGAGTTTGAGGGTAGTTTGCCTTGGAAACCTAGTTTGTCTAGGTATCTTCAGTAACTTCTTCAACAAGCTTCCTCACCAATTGATCAAATTTCTCAAGTTACACTTAAAATTGCATCATCTTATGCATATATTATCTACCATGAGCCTAAAAAGTCAAGAGAATTGGAGGTTAGCAAGTTGGTTGATGGTGGTTGGCCAGATGAATTCATCTGATCAAAACTGGTCTCCCTAGACCTTATCTCCTATAATTTTCACCATATGAAAATGATTCCAAGAGCAAAGTTACTCTAAATGACATTCCAAATAACGTTCATGTTGATACCTAGAGCTATTTTTTCTTGGAAAATCATTTTCTATGTTGAAACATTATAGGTTATTTTGTCTAAACCCTAATTTGAAAGTCAACTTCCCAAGGCCGTAACTTGCTCAATTTTTATGAGATGAAAGATTTCCAAGTTACAAAATACAATTCAAGATGTCTACTTCAACGTTTATGTTTGGAGTGAGATCTAATTCAACTCTTATGAGCATGTGATATGAGGATACATTATAGGTCATTTTTGCCCTATAGTGTCGCAACCTGAAAAATACAGTGTGCGAAAAAACAACCGGCGAAAGAAAATGACAGCAGAGTCGCCACCGTGCGTTATTTATCCCAAAGGAGGGAAAGGAAACGCTCGAAGTAAACCTGAAAAGAGGAAAGGAAAAGACAAGGTCTCGCAACCAAATCTTGGGTTCGGGAGTCGGTTATGCGAAGGGAACGTATTAGCACCCCTACGCATCCGTAGTACTCTACGAGATCCACTTTTGTAGTTCTTGTCTAAAGGGTGTGAGTTTATCTTGTGCTGTTTACTAAAAAAGGGGTTAAATGAAAATGACTCGCGCGGATTTCGCATCCACTGCATATGTATCTCATCTGAATATTAGAATCAGAGTCTTCGTAGCTCGGCTGACCTATGGGTTTGGGGGATGTGTGCTCGCTAAGACATCGCGTCTTATGCCTACGTATCTCATATGGAATGAGAATCAGAGCAAGTCGTAGTTCGGCTAACTACGGGGTTATGGATTGGGTTTTGGACGAACGACGTTACTACGCAATCTACCGGATGCTCGACCTTTGGAGACTTACTCGCCTGTAGTAGAAGGAGTAAACGTGTGTTTAGGAGAAGAAAAATCAATGAAGGGTTAGGGTTTGGGATGCTCATGCAAAAGGATTCCTGGACGAAGGAACCTGTAAAAAAAAATAAACACACAAAAACATTGCCTCCTATCGAGGTCTTCCAGCTAGGAAAGCAGTAAAATGCGGGAAAAATGTAAAAGTACCACACGGATAAAGATCCGAAGTAACAGCAATTAGAGGAATGGGAAACCCAGGGATCCTTCCAAGCTAAACACCATCAAAGAAAGTGAGTCAGTACAGGTAATCGGAATGAAACCTCCAGACGGTATCCCACAAATAAAGTGGAACACCAGGCAAACCATCTCTGTAAGAGTCATATGAGCCCTCACAAAACAAAACTCAACAAACAGGTTAGAGACAAAAAAAATAGGGTAATCAAGGGTTGCCCCCAAATCAAAATGTAACCACATGAATCATGCCATTAAAATTCACAAAAAAGACATGCATCAAAAGGGTATCAAATTCACCCATAATACCTCAAACATTCAGAGTATTCAAATTCAAAGCTCAAAGGTAATGGGAATAAGGGCAAACTTAATTGGAGAGCTTGATTGAAATTGAGTTGCACCCGTGAGGTTTACAAAATAATCTTTAGGGTTTATGTGAGGCAGAGGTGATTCTGTGCAGTTGAGTTCCCTTCAGGGTTTGGAGGCTGCTCTGAATTCTGTTAGCTCTTCTCTCACTATCTTTTTCGCCAAGATTCTTCTCTCACTATCTTTTTCCCAGACAGGGTAACAGGAATGGAATGAAATTTTGTTTCACTGAAACTCTGAATTTATAACCTGATTTTTGTGGACCTGTGGGCTCAAATGAGAGAGGTCCAAGTCCAAGATTTTTTTCTTTTATTTATTTATTTATTTATTTATTTATTTATTTATTTATTTATTTATTTATTTATTTTCGTTTTCCGTTTTTTTTATTTATTTTTTATTTATTTTTTGTTTTTTTCAAAACACGTGGGCTTCGCCTAGCGAGCATGACAGCTCATGAACAACCTTTGCTCCTTCAAGATTAACGTTTTGACTGACGAATAGACCCCTGTTGGAAGTAACTCAAGTCTTTCCCTTGTGTTGATTGATCATCTAAATAGAGCCCACAAAGTGTCCTGGATGATGTTCAAGCTTCTTGGATCCGATTCCGATTGCCATGATGAAATGCAAATGCTAAATGACCTAAAACATGAATGCATGCATGAGGTGTAAAGCGTATGCTTCCAAGAAAAATGAAGGGTAAATTTTGGGGTATTACATATAGCATTGAACAAGTGATTTTCCTCAACTTGAAAAATGCATAACTCTATCATTCTAAATCCAAATGACATGAAATTGGTGACCATTTTTAAGGTATTTGAAATAGATACAACTTTTATGAATACACGTTTCTCATTTGGAGATCACATAAAAAGTTAAGTAAGGTGGAATATTGAGATATATGACTTAACACTTAGAAACATTTTCAACATGTTGAAATTCCCAAACTTCCACCTCAAAATTCACCATGATCCAAGTTCAAAATTAAAAAGTGTCCAACATCAAAGTTGTTCCCCTTGATCTAAGCTTTCCAAAGTGACCTTATTCGTGCATTTTGGATGAGGTTTGTTAGGGTTGCGTATGGTCTTAATAGGTCTATATCAAGTGGAAAAATCAAATGTCCAAAACTTCACATTGCATTGCCTTGCCATTCAAGCATCATTTGAACTTCAGTACAATTGGAATTGGATCAAAATGGATTGCTTCATGGGCATGTACACGCCCATGCAAGCTTGTGCATGACATTGCCAAATTTAGCAAAATTTCAAGTGTGCAATTACCAATCCCAAATGCTATAAATACATGACCTCTGAGCTCATTTCAAACAGACCTTGCGCGCCAGCTTTGCCCTGTCTTTTTAAACCCTCACAATTCAAAGGAAAGCCTGAGAATTTTCAACTTGAAAATTGAGTTTGAATCTCACTGTTTGGAGATTAAACTCCAGGATCCAAAGCTTTGTTCCATTTCAAAACCACTTCTGCATGCTCCTCGAGTGTGATCAAGTCAAGTTTGAAGCAAGCAAGATCCAGTTCTGCACAGCATTGAAGGTATTTTTTAGAAATCTTCTTCTCTTCGATTCTCACTTAACTCTCATCAATTCTCTTGGATCTTTGGTTATCTGAAGTCCTACCAATGTAGGCAAGAAGATTGAGTTGCTTTGAGGTCAAATCGAAGAAACTCAGTTGACACAGCTCAAAATTCAACTCCTCATATCTTTCTATATATGTGGAGTTAGTTAAAATTAAGGTCAGATTCATGCTATACGCCATTTTTTCTTTCAGATCATGTCCTCCTTTTTCATTTATGTGATGGTGATGACTGAATCAGTTCGATGAGCCTCGCCTGAGAAGGTGACCGGAGTTCCAGCGCTGGTGGTGTACTGGACAGGTTCTGAGCCATTGATCTTGTTTAAAATGTTTTAATCTCACATGTTGGTTCTGATTACCATTCCTGTGGCGCATTGACTTAAGTCCATGGTGGAAAGCGCACTGATGACCACTTGATCTGCCTCCTCAATTAATTAGGGAGATCAAGTGGTCCACGTTTTTTGTAATTCTTTGAATTTCATTTAATTTTTTTTATTTTCATTAATTCATATTAATTTTAATATTGATCCAAAAAATATGAGAGTTTCATCAATTTTTTTTTAAATAAAATCCTATTTCATATTTTGAATTAAAATTATTTTTTGGATCATTATTAATATTTTTCATGATTTAATTGATTCTGTGAATATTTTTAATTGTTTGACCTATAATAAATCTAATGGCCATTTGTTTGGTGCTTTGATGAAATTTTAGGAATTTGACAAACCATATTTAATTTAATGCATTATTTTTAATATTTTTAAATTGAATAAGTGCCAAATATTTGTGTTGAGCCATTTTGATTGTTTGTATAAGTTTGACTTGTGTTGTTGGGCCTTGGTCAAGGTTGATTTGACTTTGTTAAGTTAAGATCATTGGATTTAGGGGATTGATAGAATGTATATTCCATCTCCCAAAATGAATGAATGATCTTAATTTGGTAAAAGTTCTCCTTTGTCCAATTTGAGTTTTGATCCATTCCCCTCCTTCTTCATCTAATTCCCCTTCTTTATGCATCCATTCCATTTGACCTATGATATCTCAACATCCTAAGACTAGTTGATTGTAAAATCAACATAAATATGGATGAGATTAGGCCAACTCTTTTTCATATTCTTTTTGTGTGTGGTATGTTTCATGAGCATAGTCCATTATGCTATGTCTCTAACATGCATTAACACCAAAATTCTATTGCCCGACCTCAAATAGTTGTGACTTCTACATAAGTCCAATTACGATTGCTTAACATAGCGCTAAATTTTTGACACAAAAGGCATAACATTCTAGTTAGTGAGATTGTAAGTCTCCCCTCTTTCATGGTATTGTGTGGAAACTTGACCTTTTTCCCTTCCTTTGGAAGATGTCTTGGTTCAAGGGTCTATGCTTGTGATAAGTGGGTTGAGTGTTCTCCAAAGAATGACTTAAAAAATAACAAGCAAAAGCAATTCTAACTTCTAACTCATTAACAACTAACATTTAATTTCAAGTCTTTTACTTTTAATGCACTTTATCTTTAAGCTTTTTTCATTTGCCATTATACATACCATTCTAATTGTTTATGTTAATGTCATTTTCACTTTATCCATTTGGACCATATTTTGTGATATATTTTGCTTGTGTATATTTTGTTTGCTTGTGTGGTCTTTGGCCATTAATGTACATAATAAGAACAAAAACCCTAAAAAACTTCTTGTGTGGACTGTTGGTTGGATCTGAGACAATTGGACTTAGAATTTAGGAAACACTCCCTATGCAAAGGACTTGGCCAATGCCAACTTTCATGTAACCAAGTGCTTGTGATCTAAAACTTCATCTGATACATCATTGAAGATCCCTTTGAGGTCATCTACAACATGATCATTATGAAGTTGTTATTCTGAACCCGTGACTTATGGAATTCATCTGTTACATGGGCAAATATGAAGGAGATCATGGAGTGGCTAAAGCTTGGATGTGGCTATCTTTATTTGATTCCTTTCTCTTCAAGTTGATATTGTATGCATTGTTTGTTGCTTGATTCTAATATCCAAGGGAATTTGGGGTTTTTATATGACATTCTTATCTATAGGATTGCATCCCATTGATCAGATCTTTTCAACTCTTAACTTTTAAATTTATGCTTAGGATTAGTCTCTTCATCTCCTCCTCATCTCTTTAATTTCAAAATCTCTCCCTCCTTTTAAAAACTTCTTTTCTTGTGCTTGTCTTTTTTTAAACTTATACCCTTTGCAAATTAGAAACTTTGGCCTTATGCCATTGCATTTTCAAACTTCTTTTCTTAAATCAAATTTGTAAATAAACTTAACAATACTTGAATTAAAATTTTCAAAAGCCAAAACGAACTAACTCATTCAAACCATTTTCCAGGCCCTCGTGGCTTTTAAACTTAATTTTTGATTAAAAGCAATGCATCCACTTTGAAATTTGTATCACGAACTACGAGTTTTTGATCCCTCATTTTTATGTTGGTATGTAGGCACAAGTCCGAAGGTCTTGTCAAACACAAAAATATAATTAATGAATTCTTTTCTCATCCCCCCATTCTATTTGTTTGTAAACATCACTTTGTACAAAATACATATGCACACAAGAAAGGGCTCCCTAGGAGTACGTAGGACACTTTCGGTGCTAACACCTTCCCTCTGTGTAACCAACCCCCATACCTGTAATCTCTGGCATTTTATTAGTTTTGATTTGAAAACTTCTTATTTTTGGGTTTTGTTCGTACTTTTCCCTTTTCCCTTGGAAACAATAAAAGCGCGGTGGCGACTCTTGTTATTTGATGTCTTGCTTATCCATAGTTTGATGATCATGAATTTACCACTAGAATGGGTATTTCATCTTTGTTCTGATTTACGCCCTTCCCCGGTGTTTGTTTCTTGCTATGTTGGTTGTATCCCAATACATGCAGATTCTTTTTGCCAGTTTGAGTCTTTCCATTAATTTATATTCATGGAAACCCCCTCGTGTCTCTAGTAGTTTTTAAGTCATAGCCTGGCCGACGCATAACTTTTATCCCACATAGTCTATGTCTCCTCAGAGTGTTTTCCTTATGCAACACATTCTGCTCCTGTGGGCTTTCAGTCTCTCCCGGATTCTTTTCCTTTGTGGTAGTATATTCCCCACAAATATTATTTTCGCATTCATATCATATGCATCATGAGGTCTCTTAGGGACCAAAATTTGTTTCTTGTTGTTGTTATTTAAGTCTATTCTACGGCGTTGATACAAAGATTTTAACCTTCACATCCCCGGATAGAATAACCTTAAATAGGGGCAACTGTAAGACCCCAATTTTGACCCCTAAGATCCCTCATGCCATCTTATCATATTTGCAATGGCATTGGGATCACATCTTGGTATCCTTTTCACCTATCATTCATTGGGTTCACCTATCATTCATTGGGTTCACCTATCATTCATTCATTGGGTTTGTATCATACATTATTTTCTTTTATCTACTAACGAAAATACCAAAAATATGTCTAGTGTACCTTTATTTCTTTTGTAGGTAGTGTGTGCATCCACCTGTGCCTCATCAAGCTCACAACTAGGGTTTGAGACCCTCAGTGCAAATAATAAAGCAAAGCAAAGGTCCGAATTGGTTTAAAGCATCATATATGGATCCCCATATTCTTCATTTATTATTTTGATCAAGAATTCATCAAGAGTTTAAAGCCTGTTTGTCAAGGAAGCCCTAATTCATCTGAGTATCTTGTGTGACTTCCTCAGAAAGTTTCTTCAACAATTGGCCAAATATATTATGGGATACTTCATTAAAAGTCCTCCATGAGCCCCAAAGAGCAAGCGAACTTCAAGTTTGCAAGTTGGTTCAAGGAGGTTGACCAGAAAAGTCAACTGGTTAAATATAGGGTTCCCTAGACCCTATCTCCTACAATTTTTGTCATATGAAAATGATTCCAAGAGAAAAGTTACTCTTTATGAAATTCCAAACAACTTTCATGTTGGCATAAAGAGCTAAGTTTTCTTATAAGGTCATTTTTTATGGTGAAATATTATAGGTCATTTTGTATGTGCCCTAGATAGAAGGTCAACTTCTAAGAACCATAACTTTCTCAATTTTTATGATATGGAGATGATCCAAGTGTCATGATTAATTTCAAGATGTATTCTCCAATTGTTCTCCTTCGAGAAAGGTAAAATTCTACTTGCAAGGGCATGTTCCATGAGGAAACATTATATGTTCATTTTGGGCCATCATCATTGAACAAGTATTTTTCCTCAACTTCCAAAATCCATAACTCTATCATGCAAGCTGAAAATTATGTCAAACTTGTGACCAAATTTAATATAATTGAAAGTGATACAACTTTGTAGAAGCAAATAAAGTCATTTAAAGCTCATAGCAAGAGTTATTCAAGGTGGAAAAAAGGGTCATTTAACTTTTAACTTAGAAAAGTTTCAAGTATGTTTGATTCCTCTAGCTTTAACACCAAAATTAATCATGATCCAAGCTTCAATTTGAAAAAGGTCCAAAATTAAAGTTTTTCCCCTTCATGCTATTTTTTCAAAGAGCTCAAGATTGTTCCATTTGGACAAATATTGAAGGACTTGCGCATGGCTTCTTTGCATGGCCCAATTTGGCAACTTTTGAACTCAATTTTCAAACAACTTTGCCTGGCTTCATGAAGTGATATCAACATCAATTGTGCATGAATTTAGACCTTTTGCAATCATAATTTGGGCCTAAATGCATGCCCATACACTCATACACATCACTTTCTATTTTTGGATTCAAATTGGAATGGTGTGGAAATAACTTTGCCATGCCTATATAATGAGCCCATTGGCCTCGAAATTGAGGAGGACCCTTGCCTAAACTTTGACCAACAATCCCTAGCCTCCATTGATATAATACCTTGAAGGTTTCATTTAAAATCGAGCTTCTAATTCACTTTCTATTTTTGAATTAGAACTCCAAGGATTCAAAGCCATTTGTGTTCTAATCATCTCCTACAAGCAAAAGGAAGCAAGGCTAATTGAATAAGCATCAAGATCTAGCTCAAAATTCATCACCCGAAGGTAAAATTTCTCAGACTTCAAGTCTTCAATTCTCTCTCATTTCTCCATAATTTTGCTTGATTTGCGGTTGGCTGAAGTCCTACCAATGTAGGCAACAAGATAGAGTTGCTTTGAGGTTGAATCGAACAACTCAATTTGCATACCTCATTTTTCAACTCCACATATCTCTTTATATAGTAAGAGTTGGAGAAATTTGAGGTCAGATTCGAGATCCTCATGATTTTCTCTTCAAAACCATATATGATCCATCCATTTTGGTGATGTTTTGGTCTTGATAGTCCGACGAGGGTGACCGGAGAAGATGACCTGAGGTAGGGTTCTGGTGGTGCGTTGGATCAATCCAGGCCATCTGATCTGGTTCCCACGTTTTAATCTTGGCCTTTGGTTCTGATAACCATCCATGTTACACGTTGACCTTTGAACACCATGGACATGATGCGCGTGGCATCAGATCTGCCACCTCAATTAATGAGGGATATCTGATGGCCCTTATTTTTTTAGATTTAATTAATTTCTGTTTTATTTTCTTAAAATAACTTTTTCTTATTAAATTCATATTAATTTCAATTTTAATCCAAAAAATATGGCACTTTCACCAAAAATCTTTAAATAATTTCTTCTTCCATATTTTGAATTAAAATTATTTTTTGGATTGCATTTGATATTCTTTGTGAATTTAACATTTTTTGACTTGTTTTTAATTGATTTTAAATACTCCTGACTTTCAAAAATTCCCAAAAAAATTAGTCTAAGGTCATTTGACCTTATTTGACCTATGATAAATCCATTGGCCATTTATTTGGTGATTTGAAGGGATTTGAGGTTTTTTCATCTTTTAAAATGCATTTTTATTCATTTAAAAATTGAAATTAATTTGTTTTATTGCATAAAATTTTGTTGAGCTATTTGATTGACTTTGTGTTGACTCAACTTCTGTTTGACCTTGATCTTGGTTGAATTGGACTCCAATTTGATCAATACCATTGGATGTAGGGGTTGAAGAAGTTTGAAATTCATCCCTCAAAATGAATGGATGGTATTGATCAAATGAAGTCCATCCCTTGATCAATTTGGGATTTATTTTCACCTTATGTTCTAATATTCATCTCCTTTTTCCCAATCCTTCATTGACCAATGACTTCTCGCAAGATCAAATGCTAGTTGATTCATCAATCACCTTGTGTCAGATGAATCAACATGAGTCTGATTGATATAGGTTCATCCCCTATTATTTTTTTTGTGGTATGCTTTAGGAGTTTGGTTATTTGTACCATGTCTCTAGCATGCATTAACAAAAATATTTTTATTTCCCGGCCTTAGATAGTTGTGACTTCTACATAAGTCCAATTACAATTGCTTGACATTGAGCTAAATTTGTCCCAAAGGCATAACATTTTTGCAAGTGAGATTGTAAGTCTCCTATTCCTCATGGTATTGTGTGAAGATTTAACCTTTTTTTCATTTGTGAGAGCTAGTGGCATGCTTGTTGATTTATCCAAGTTGGAGCCGTTCTCATGGATGATGTCTTGGTTCATACCTTCATGCTTGTGAGTGGATGGTTGAGTGTTCTCCAAAGAATGACTTAAACAATTTCTCCTTCCACTAACATTTCACTAAAAGTTATTTGTATTGACTTTATTTTTACATCATTTACTTTAATGCAAATTAAATTATAGCACTTTATCATTCATTGTCATTTACATTCATGCAATTTTTTTATGTTTCAGTCCTTTTCAGTTTTCTCATTTGAGCCATATTTTGAGCTTGTATTATATTGTGTGCTTGTGATTTTGTTTTGTTTGTGGTCTTAGTACCTTAAAACATTTAATAAAAAAAACCCTAAAAATACATTGGTGGACTGTTGAACTTCTATCTGAAACTTGACCTGAACTTTTTGACTTAGAGTAGGCAACACACCTATGCTGTGACAAAGAACTTGGCCAATGCCATTAATCTGAGACCTCATCTTGGCCAATGCCATTCATCTGATACAAGCCTTTGGACTCTTTTGGTTTATCTGTTACTTTGTCTCTGTGCTTAAGTTGTCATTTTGATTTTACTATTTCTACTCGATGATTGTCTCTGTGAGTTTGCTACAAGGGATATTCATCTGATACCTGTGAAAGACATTGAAGACTGCTTGCTTTTGGAGTGCTTACTTGGATGTTTTGGCTATCTTTATTTGATGCCATTGATCTTTATATTAATTGCTTAGATGATCATGCTTGTTGCTTGCTTAAAAGTCCAAAGGAAATGGGTTTCTATCTGAAATTCTTGTCTTGTGGATTGCTTCCCATTGGTTAGATATTTTCAACTCTAAACTTTTAAATATTGTCTAGGATAGTCCCTTCATCTCCTCTTCCTTCTTTAATTTCAAAATCTCTCCCTCATTTTCAAAACCATTTTTGCTTGTGTTTTCCAACTTATACTTGTTTTAATGAGTAGAAACTTTGGTCTTATGCAATTGATTTTCAAAACATTTTCTTAATCAAACTTGTAAATAAACTTAATCATATTGACCTTAGTTTAAAAAGACAAAAAAAGAACTAACAATCTCATCTAATCCTTTTGACCATTTTGTGCCTTTTTCTTTTAAACTTTTTAAAAAGAGAGCATTTAGATTTGAGTTATCTTTGGTTGAGATATAATTCTCTCATTCCATGATATATTGATTATAAGTCTTTCCATTTAATAGGGGTTAGTGGTGTAGCGGTAAATTCATGACCATTAAGCCATGGATAAACTTAACGTCAATAAAACCAGAGTCGCCACAACGCTTTTATTGTTTCCAAGGGAAAAGGGAAAAGTACGAACAAAACCTAAAGATAAGAAGTTTTCAAATCAAAACTAATAAAATGCCAGAGATTACAGGTAACGGGTTGGTTACACAGAGGGAAGGTGTTAGCACCCAAAGTGTCCTAGGTACTCCTAGGGAGCCCTTTTTTATGTGTGGATGTGTTTGAGTATAAAATGATGTTTGTAATAAATAGAGTGTGGGGATGAGAAAAGAATTCATTAATTACATTTTGTGTTTGACAAGACCTTCGGACTTGTGCCTATGTACCAACATAAAAATGAGGGATCAAAACCACGTAGTTCGTGGTATCAATTTCAAAGTGAGTGAGTTGCTTTTAATAAAAGTTTAAGTTTAAAGGAGTAACAAAGGGCCTAAAAGAGTTTGAATGAGTCTTAGTTCTTTTTGTCTTTTGAAACTTTTAAGTCAATATGATTAGATTTGTTCACAAGTTTGATTTAAGAAAAGAGTTTAAAATGCAATGGCATAATACCAAAGTTTCTAATTTGCAATAACGTCTAAGTTTAGAAATCACAAGCAAAGAAGGTTTTTTGAAAAGAGGGAGAGATTTGAAATTTAAGAAGTTGGAGGAGATGAAGAGACTAATTCTAAGCAAAAATTTAAAATTTAAAAGTTGAAAAGATCTGACCAATGGGATGCAATCCAATAGACAAGAATGTCATATAGAAACCCACTTTTCCCTTGGACTTTAAAATCAAGCAATATCAATACACAAGTAACAAGATGAAGAGCAAGGCATCAAATAAATATAGCCACGTCCAACCTAGTGACCCCATAGTCTTCTTCATCATTTTCCTCATGTATCATATGACATGCTCCTTGAAGGGCTCAGAATGAGGCATTAGACACAGGTTCAAAATAACGCTTGCATCAAGACCATGTAGCAGATGAACTCATGAGGGACCTCAATATTTGCATTAGATGAAAATTCAATTCATAATGACTTGGTTTCAGAAAAGCTAGCATTGGCCAAGTCCTTTTGCATAGGGAGTGTTGCCTAATTCTAAATCCAAAGCTCAGATCACAATCCAACAGTTCACAAAAAAATTCTTTTAGGGTTTTTATTACTTATTATGTACTTTAAGGTCCTAAGACCACAAACACAAACAAAATACTCAAACAAGTATATACAATCACAATTCATGGCTCAAGTGAGCAAAGAGAAAATGACATTAAAATAAACAAGTTAAATGGTATGTATAATGACAAATGATAAATGGTTTGATTTTTAGATTGCATAAAGTAAATTACTTGAAATTAAAATTTAGTCAAATGTTAGTTAATTAGAAGTTAGTGGAGTTTTGCTTTTCAACTTTTTAAGTCATTCTTTGGAGAACACTCAACCCTCTATTCACAAGCATGGATCCTTGAACCAAGACATCTTCCAAAGGAAGGAAAAAAGGTCAAGTTTCCACACAATACCATGAAAGGGGGAGACTTACAAACTCACTTACTAGAATGCTATGCCTTTTGTGTAAAAATTTAGCGCTATGTTAAGCAATCGTAATTGGACTTATGTAGAAGTCACAACTATCTAAGGCCGGGCAATAAATTTTTTGGTGTTAATGCATGTTAGAGATATGGCATAATGAACCATACTCCTAAAACATGCCACACACAAAAAGAAAATGATCAAAGGGTGGACCTAATCTCATCCATACTTGTATTGGTTTATGAACAAATTAACCTTAGGATATTGAGATGCCATTGGCCAATGAGAGGAATGAGATATAAAGGGATTGAAGATGAATATGGAGGGAAAAGGAGACAAACACAAATTGGTCATGGGAGGAATTTTATCAAATTAAAATCATTCATTCATTTTGGGAGACGAAACATGCATTTCATCAATCCCCTAAATCCAATGATTTTAATCCTACAAAAGTCAAATCAACCTTGACCAAGGCCCAAACACAATAGTCAAACTCCACAAGTCAATAAAAATGGCTCAACATAATTTATTCACAATTAAACAAATTAAAAATCAATTAAAAATGCATTATATTAAATTATGTTTTATCAAAAACCTAACACCTCTTCAAAACACCAAATAAATGGCCAAGAGATTTATCATAGGTCAAACAAGGTCAAAGGACATTGGAGAAATTTTTTCACTATTTTTGAAAAGTCAAAAGTATTTTTAAACAATTAAAAATATGCACAAAAACAATTAAATAATGAAAAATATCAATATTCATCCAAAAAATAATTTTAATACAGAAAATGAAAGAGGAAAATAATTGATTTTTTTTTGTGAAAGTCCCATATTTTTTGGAGTAATAATGAAATTATTATGAATTAATGAAAATAAAGCAATTAAAATTGAAATTCATAAATTCAAAAATACGTGGACCATCTGATCTCCCTCATTAATTGAGGTGGCAGATTAAATGGTCCAAAGTGCGTATCCATGTGGTCATCAGTCAACTGCGCAACACGCGTGGTAATCAAAACCAACACCCCAGATAAAAACATTTTGAATGGATCATGTGGTTGAGAAGCTTGCCAACATATCGCTGGAGCCAGAGCACCAGTCTTCTTCTCGGGTGGACCTCATCGGACTGGTCCACCTTCAACCATCACGAAAATGAAAAAGCAAGACATGAATTTAAAGAAAAAATGCCCGGGAGCTCGAATCTGGCCTCAATTCTAGGTAATTGAATTTTGAGGATCATGATCTGAGTTGCTTCGATTTGACCTCAAAGCAACTCAATCCTGTTGCCTACATTGGTAGGACTTCAGACAACCAAAAATCAACAAGAATAGTTGAGAAATAAGAGAGAATCAAAGAGTGGAAGTTTCTGAGAATTCACCTTCGCGTTGGTCCAATTTGACTTAATCTTGATCTGGATTTGATTGCTTTCTCCTCCTCTTGCTTGCAGGAACCAAATGGAATGAAAATGGAAGTGAATTTCTGGAGTTTGAACTTCCAAACAGATGGTGAAGTTCAAGCTCGATTTCAAAAGAAATCTCAGAAAATTCTATGGCAGTGAGGGTTTGCAGAGGTCTAGCAAAGCTTGGGGAAGGTGTTGATGATGAATTTGAAGCCTTAAGCTTGTTTAAATAAGGATTGTGTTTGATATTTGCACCACTTGAAAATTTGACAAAAATAGTAATTCACTTGTATGGGTGCATTGACAATCATTTGGGCCTTGAGAGTGATGTAGTCCAACTCCAAATCATGCACAAAGTCTATTGAACTCAAAATGTGCAAGCAAGCAAAAGCAAATGATCATTTGAAGTTCAAACTTGCCAAAACACTTCCCATAATGGAGCCATGTGCAAGTCCTTCAATTTTGATCCAAATGAGATGATCTTGGATGTTTTGGAAAGGTAGAATCAAGGGGAACAACGTTTATGTTGAACACTCTTTTGTTTGAAGATTGAACCATGATGAATTTTTATGTGGAAGTTTTGGAAACAAAACATATTTGAAAATTTTCTAAGTCCCAAGTCAAATGTTCACTTCTTCCACCTTGAATAACTTTTTCTATGGGCTTCAAATGAGAAAAGCTCCTTCGTCAAAGTTGTAGCTATTTCAAACCTCTCAAATTTGGACACCAATTTGACCTTATTTGGATTTTGCATGAAGGAGTTATGCATTTTATAAGTTGAGGAAAATCACTTGTGCAATGGCATTGGTGCAAAATGACCTATAATTTTTCCTCTTGGCATATGCATTTGCAAGTTGAATTTGCGCTTCCTCCAAACATAAAAGTTGAAGTAGACATCTTGAATTTGATCATACAATTTTAATTGCTTTAATATCATAAAAATGGAGCAAGTTATGATCTTGGGAAGTTGACCTCCAAATTAGGGTTTAGATCAAATGACCTATAATCTTTCACCATAAAAAATGACTTTCCAAGCAAAACTAGATCTTGACCTTAACATGAAAGTTGTTTGTAATGTCATTTATAGTATCTTTTCTCTTAGAATCATTTTCATATGACAAAAATTGTAGGAGATAGGGTCTAGGGAACCCTAATTTTCATCAGTTGATTTTCTCTGGTCAACCACCATGAACCAACTTGCTAGCTTGACATTCTTTTGACTTTTGGGAATCATGGAGGATCATATATGCATAGCATGATGCAATGTGAAGTATCCCTTGAAATGCTTGACCAATTGTTGAAGAAACTTGTTGAAGAAGTCACACAAGATACCTAGATGAATTAGGGTTTCCAAGGAAAACCAACTCCAAACTCTTGATGGTTTCTTAATCAAAATAACATGTGAAGATCATGGGGATCCATATATGATACTTAGAGCCAATGTAGACCAATTCTAGATTGAGCTCCTTGCAATGAGGATCTTAAACCCTAGATATGAGCTTGATAGATCATAGGTGAGCATACACACCACCTGCAAAAGAGTTAAACTGAAGTATGATACAAACAATTATGCTTGGTGATCTCTCCCAATACAAACCCAATGAATGAGGAGTAAAGAGAATGCCAAGGTGTGATCCCACTCCTAATGTATATAATCGGAATAACATGAGGGATCTTAGGGCCAAAATTGGGGTCTTACAGCTGCCCCTATTTAAGGATTTTCTAGCTGAGGAGATGAAGGTTAAAATCTTCGTATCGACTCAGTAGAATGGACTTAAATAACAACATATATAAAAAATATTTGGTCCCTAAGAGACCTCATGATGCATATGATATGAATGCTAAAAATAAACTTTGTGGGGAAAGTGTTGCCACAAAGGAAAAAGAACCCGGAGAGACTGAAAGTCCGCAGGAGCATAATGCATTCCATAAGGAAAACTCATTGGGGAGACAGAGACTCTAGGGGGATAAAAGGTTGTGTGTAGGCCAGGCTACGACTTAAAACTGTTGGGGGACACGAGGAATTCCATGAAAATATATCAATGGAAACACTCAGCCATGGATAAAAGGAAAGTCTGCAGGGGAAGCAGGTAAATCAGAGCAAAACTGAAATGCCTGAACCAAATAGGGGGCGGTGATTCCATTGAGGAAATACGCACTCAAACTCGACTGGGGGGAAGAAAGATCTTCTACACAGGAGTAACAAAAGTATATTATCCATTACCGGTTACTGGGTAAGGAGATAACCAAATTCTGTCATAGAGAACATCCGTTACCGGTTAGGGTAAACATATCAAGGATGACTCACTGAGGGCAACTGGGAGTGTATTCATTACAAGTTTTTGGGTAAGAATAAACTGTCGGGGAAAAGCCAAAATAGGATTTACAACTACCGGTTATTGGGCAGAAGACCAGAGAGAGAATATCTGTCACTGGTTAAAGTGAAGATATCAAGGATAAACTCAAAGGGAAGAATATCCATCATCGGTTAAGATGAACATATCAAGGATGGACCACCTGAGGAATTAGGAAGAATATTTGTTACCAGTTAGGATAAACATATCAAGGATAAACTTCGAGGGAAGAAACATGAATTATATTTATCGGTTACTGGATAGAAAACCAAAGAAAGAATATATGTCACCAGTTATATCTGGGGGAAATAGGTTACTTTTGTCGGGTATTGGGAAAAAGCAAAATACTCACAAATCGAGAAGAATATTACCAGTTACTGGGTAATAGACTCTCAGGGGACCAAAAACATATATCTAGGCAAGATCTAGAAAGAAACGGTCAATGAAAGACTCAACCCAATAAGGATATAACTCAGGGGGAGTGGTTCCATCCAGATGATCAATTGGGGAGGAAACTAAAATAATAATCATCCACGAGGAAATAACTCAGTCGGGAATGAGAAAGGTTAAATTCTTTCTGCTTAAGGGGTTGACATTCTACAATTGAAAAAGGACAGACACACCAAATCTGCATGGGGGTGGGTGGGTGGGAGGGATGAGGGGAAGGAAACCACCATAGCAGAGGATCAGAGAAACAATGAATCATATAGTGCAAATAATGTAACAATGAAAATTTGTGAACCATAGCAGAGGATCAGCAAAATGATCACAAAGGATAGAACTGTCGCTGGCTTGAATCATCAATACAACACTCAGCCAATCTCAACAGGAAGAAACCAATTGAAGAAAGAGGGGTGAAAGAAGAACGCGAATCAACTATCTCAAAGGATCATTGTATTCAATGTAGCCCTTTTCCATATAAATTACCGACTTCAATATCCACTGTGCTCTTGGCTTTAGTTGAAGATGAATCAGAAACAAAGGTTGTGCTCAAGAATGTCTTCAAGACTGAAGATCAATAGGATGCAGTTACTTGCCATAATCCCTAACTTTTGCATAAATTTCCCCAATGCGGGGTACTCAATTTGTCGGGATAAAAAATTCTGTTTTATGTCTCTAACTTTTGCCTGGATCGCCCTTTCGGGTTTTCAATCCACCGAGACGCTCATTTTTGCCTAAGCCGCCCTTTCGGGTTTTCAACTTAGCGAGTTATTCTTTTTATTTTTAGGCGAAGTATTTCTTGACTGCATCGACATTCACAGGACGAGTGAAATCTTCACCATCCATAGTTGTAAGAATCAAAGTGCCGCCTGAAAAGGCTCTCTTAACAACATATAGGCCTTCATAATTAGGAGTCTATTTTCCCCTAGAATTTGGTTGAAAGGACAGAATCTTCTTGAGAACAAGGTCACCTTCTCTGAACATACGAGGTTTGACCTTCTTATCAAAAGCTTTCTTCATTCTCTGCTGGTATAATTGACCATGACACATGGCAGTTCACCTCTTCTCTTTGATCAAATTTAGCTGGTCAAATCTGGTCAGACACCATTCATCCTCAGTCAACTTGGCTTCCATCAAGACACGCAATGATGGGATCTCAACCTTTACGGGGAGCACAACTTCCATGTCATAAACTAGTGAGAAAGGGGTTGCCCCTGTTGAAGTGCGGATGGATGTACGATACCCATGGAAAAAAATTGAGCTTCTTATGCCAATCCTTATACGTCACAACCATCTTCAAAAACCCCATTCATCTTGGGTCTGTAGGGAGAAGAATTACGATGTGCAATCTTGAAGTCTTTGCAAAGAGCTTCCACCATATTATTATTCAAGTTCGATCCATTATCAGTAATGATCTTACTTGGCGCACCATACCGGTATATAATCTGATTCTTGATAAACCTCACAACAACTTGCTTGGTTACATTCGCATACGATACCGCTTCAACCCATTTTGTAAAGTAGTCAATAGCCACCAGAATGAAACGATGTCCTTTTGAAGCTTTAGGCTCAATCATGCCAATCATATCAATTCCCCACATGGAGAAGGGCCATGGAGAGGAAATAACATTCAACAGTGTTGAAAGAACATGAATCTTATCCGCATAAACTTGACACTTGTGGCATTTCTTCACAAACTTGCAACAATCAGATTCCATTGTCAGCCAATAGTAACCTGCTCTCAACATCTTCTTTGCCATAGCATATCCATTGGAATGAGTACCAAAGGAACCTTCATGGACTTTAGTTATCAACAGGTCTGCTTCGTGTCTATTCACACATCTGAGTAGAACAATATCAAAGTTTCTCTTGTAAACACATCTCCATTCAGGTAGAATTTACCAGCTAATCTCCTCAAAGTCTTCTTATCTTTCAAATATGCCTCAGGCGGGTAAATCTGACTTTGGAGGAAACACTTGATATCATAATACCACGACTTTTCATCTTTGACCTCTTTGACAGCAAAAACGTGAGCTGGCCTATCAAGACGCATTAAAGTCAAATTGGGAACTTCATTCCAATACTTCACCATAATCATTTAAGCCAACATTGCAAGAGCATCTGCCATCCGATTTTCATCTCGAGGAATATGATGAAAATCAACCTTTGTAAAGAAAGTTGAAATCCTTCTCGCATAATCTCTATATGGTATCAAACCAGGTTGATTCGTCTCCCATTCACCTTTGATCTGATGCACGACCAAAAATGAATCTCCATAGACGTCCAAGTATTTGATTATGAGATTAATGGCTTCTTCAAGCCCCATAATGCAAGCTTCATACTCAGCCATATTATTTGTACACTTGAAAGCCAATCTAGCTGTAAACGGAAAATGCGTGCCTTGAGGAGTAATAATCACTGCCCCAATGCCATTACCATACTAATTAACAACTCCATCAAATACCATGTCCCAACAGGAACCAGGTTCTGGCCCTTCTTCAAGCAATGGTTCGTCGCAATCTTTCATTTTCAAGTACAAGATCTCTTCATCAGGAAAATCATACTGTACTGACTGATAGTCTTCGATCGGTTGATGAACCAAATGGTCAGCCAAGACACTACCTTTAATAGATTTTTGAGATCGGTATTCAATATCGTATTTTGATAACAACATCTTCCAATGGGCAATTCTCCCAGTTAAAGCAGGTTTATCAAAAATGTACTTGATTGGATCCCTTTTGGATATCAACCAAGTAATATGATTCAGCATATACTGACGCAGACGCTTAGCAGCCCAAGTAAATGTGCAACAAGTCTTTTCAAGTATAGAATACGGAGTCTCACAGTCGGTGAATTTCTTACTGAGGTAGTAAATTTCATATTCTTTCTTTCCAGTTTCATCTTGCTGACCAAGAACACAACCCATACTTTCATCAAGCACATTCAAATACATGATCAATGGTCTTCCTTCAACAGGAGGAGACAGAATCGGTGGTGCAAGCAGATACTCTTTGATACTGTCAAAAGCTTTCTCGCAATTCTCGGTCCAATCACAAGACTGATCTTTTCGAAGAAGCTTGAATATAGGCACACACATGGAAATCATGTGCGAAATAAATCTTGAGATATAATTCAAGCGGCCGAGAAAACCTCTGACTTGCTTATGATTTTTGAGTGCATGCATCTCTTGTATTGCTTTGACCTTAGCAGGATCAACTTCGATACCCTTCTCGCTGATAATAAAGCCCAACAACTTACCAGAACGAACACTAAAAGTACATTTATTGGGATTCAAGCGGGGTTTATACTTCCTCAAACGCTGGAATAACTTCAAAAAATGCTCAACATGTTCTTTTTCATCACTGGATTTAGCAATCATATCATCAACATAGACCTCGATCTCTTTGTGCATCATATCATGAAAAAGAGTGGTCATTGCTCTCTGGTAGGTTGCGCCCGGATTCTTTAAACCGAAAGGGTGTAATGAATATGGTCATCTCCATATCTTCGGGTGCCATTTTGATCTGATTATAACCGGAAAATCCATCCATAAATGAAAAGACTTTGAACTTAGCTGTATTGTATACCAACATATCAATGTGTGGCAGAGGGAATCATCTTTTGGACTGGCTTTGTTCAAATCTTTATACTCAACACACATACGTACTTTTCCATCCTTCTTAGGAACAGGCACAATGTTGACCACACACTGCGGATATTCAGCAGTAAAAAGGAAACCGACATTGATATGTGTAAGACCCTAATTTTGACCCTAAGATCCCTCATGGCATCATAACATTACATTTGCATCTTGCCTCAAGGATCGTAGCATCTTGGCTCCTTACCTTTGGGTGGGATCTCTTGTGAGTTGGTTTGAGATCACCAATCATACTTGAATTGTATAATATTGCTTTTCTCATTTTATTTACTGACCAAAAGCACAAAAATATGTCACTAACATCTCTTGTTTGTAGCTTGAGCTGTCACAAGGTCTAAAGCTTCTAGTTGATCCTATGTGCATTGATATGGCCAAGAGAAGATGAAAGAAAGCATGGAAATGGTTCCCAAAGATCTCATCCATCAAATATGCCTCACAAGTATCCCAATTCATCATTTTGATCAAAGCAAGTCAAAGGGTTTGAGGTTTGTTTCCCAAGGAAACCCTAATTCATCTGTTCATCAATTGTGCCTTGCTCATGAAGTAACCTCAAACCATGGTCAAATACAACCAAGGGAAGTTCTTTAATTCATCATTTCGTGCATATTTGAACTTATTTGAGTGTCCTCAATCATCAATTCATCAAGATATGAGGTTTGGACTTGAGAAGTTGATTAGTCAATTCATCTGACTATTTTGAAATACACTGAGACCTAACTTTTTATGTGTTTGTCAAATGGATATGACCCCAAGAGAAAAAATGTTCTTAGGGACTATATGAACAACTTTCATGTTCATCAAAAATTGACTTGAAGCTTGTAAGGTCATCATCCATTCCAAGACATTATAGGTCATTTTGACTGAAACCCTAATTTTGGGTCAACTTCCCAAGGACATAACTCCTTCATTTTTCAATATTTTTAGGTGAGATCAAATTCATTGGAAAGCTTAAGATGTCTACTTCAAATGTTATGTTGAGAAAAATTTAAAAATATCAAAATAAATACATGTGATAATGCAAAACATTATAGGTCACTTTGGACCAAATGCATTGAAATGTGAAAAAGTCCAACTTCAAGTGCCCATAACTTCTTCATCTAAAATCCAAATGATTCAAAATTTAAGTCCAAATTGATTTCGTTGAAAAGATCTACAACTTTCATGTTGAAGATTTTGTCATTTGGAGCTTGCATCATTAAGAAAGAAGGGCTTGAACTTTGGCCAATTTTGAAAATCTCACATATGCATGTTTTGCACCCTACACTTCAAGTCCAATTTTCATTTATTTCCAAGGCCCAAATGGAGTTTTGATCAACATAACAAATGATCCTTATGCAATAATCTTTCCAACCATTACTCATGAGATAGTGTTCCTATTTTTAACATGGCATTTTCGAAGACTTGAATATTATAGTGCAATTTTGGAAAATCATTTCATTTGCCTTGCATGAGCTAATACAGTCCAATCTGTACGTCCATTTTGCTTGCATCATGCATTAGCCTTCATTTCCAGTTGGAATTGGGCCCTCCATGCGCCTGTACAGGCCCATGCATGAAGGCCCTTTCCATTCATGCAAACTTTGAATCATGCATTTCAGATGCTTTCTCCTATAAATACAAGGCCAATGCTCTTCATTTCTTCAACCTTAAGGCACCCCAATTGCTGCTGAAATGAAATCCTAGCCATCACTAAAGGAACTAATCCATTTTTCTTCAAATTTTTCAGATCTGAATTTTGATTTCATTGATCAATTTTCAGATCTCAAAGTTCCTATACCTTCTCTCCTTGATCCATAGTGTCTACTGTAAGCAAAAGCATCAAAGGATTGTTACTCAAAGCCTTGCAAATAAAAGGTTTACTTCAATTGTTATTTGCTTCAAATCAACTTGTATAGTGCTTTATTTTCATTGTTGGTGTGTGATCTGAAGTCCTCTGCATAGAGGCAACATTGCTATGCTTTCAATTTTTGAAAATCATGAAGTTCATATGAATACCATAGAATTTCCGCTTCTAATTTCTCTCAATATAGAGATCTAGAATGGAATTGGGTGGTACAGGGGTGATGTACATCACCCCAGCTCTCGATTGATGCCTGGATCGTGCCATTTGATTACCATTTTTATTTCTGCAACTTTGGACATGGCCAGAAGTTGGCCGGAGAAGACGGTGGCGCTGGTCACCGTCTGGTCTCCAGATCAGATCAGAACCGTCCATTGCTTTTTCCAGATTTAATCTCGTGTGTCCAATGTTATGACCTTTTATTAGGCTTTGTGTGTTTCAATTGACCAAGGTGTATGGTGAACGCGCGCTTTGAGGTCGTGTGATGATCCACGTCAAATAATGAATCTTCATCCAACGCTCCACGCTTTTTCCTTATTTCTATTTTCTGATTTTATTTTCATTTTATTATTTTAATTCCATTTTACTTTAAAAAGTCATATCTCTCTCATTATTGGTCCAAAAATTATGGGACCGATTTCATTCTTCTCCTTTTAATTTCTACTTTCTAAAAATGATTTTTAATATTTTTTATTTCATCATTTGATATTTTTTAGTAATTTTCTCTTTTCTGGTTAGTTTTAATTCATTTAAAATAGTTTTTGATATTCAAAAAATACAAAAATATTTTTCCAACCACTTTGAATGATGATAGATCTATGAAAAATATTCTCATCAATTTATTAATTGATTTGAGATTTATTTGAGATTTTAGTTCAATTAGGTTATTTTTATGCATTTTTAATTGATTTAAATTAGTTTTTGACTTTTAAAAATGCTGAAATGTTTTGTCAAACTTTGTTTGACCTTGTTGAACTTGGGATAATTCACTTGAACTTTTCAAAGTTGATTTGAAGTGAGTTTGAAGTTTGATCTTTCTTTATTATTTTAATTCAAGTTTTATTTCAATATTAAAAAATGCAAAAAATATTTTATTTGTTTCTTGACTTCTAACCTTCATCTTGCTTCTGTTTTCTATTATTTGACCTTGGTCTTCTCTTCCTTTGGTCAATATTTGTTGATTAGTACATACCATCTCCATTTATGCACTTTAATTCTTCATCTTCTTCTTTTCTCCTTTCGATCAATGAGTTAAAGATCGGTGGTTAGTATTGATACATGGAGGTTTAATCTTCCTTGATTCAAATCTAATTCATCTTGATCATGGATCAAGTGAATGGCTTTGCATTAAGGATAGGTTGCTTCCTAAATCATGCAAAGAACCTAAATCAATACAAGATCATTTCTCATCTTCTTTTTGGCATGGCAAGTTGTTGGAGTTTGATTCACTAATCAAGACCTCTAACTTGTGTTATTGCCTACATTATTATTGACCGGTCTCAGATAGTTGTGACTTCTACATAAGTCCAATTACGATTGCTTAACATAGCGCTAAATTTGCCTTATGGCACACTAACTCTAACATTAACCATTAACCATTAACATTTACTTCTTGTTCTTTACATTTATGCAATTTACTATTCTTGTACATATTATTCATTGACTTTTCCCCCTTTGCTCATTTGAGCACATGTTTATGTTAATGCAATTTGCCTTTTGCTCACTTGAGCACATAATTCTGTATATATTATTGTGCTTGTGTTTTGTTTTGATTGTTATGGGCCAAATGCAAAGAAATGGACAAAATGGACTTAGTTTCTAGGACATTCCCTATGCAAAATTGGAGAAAAAGGACCTTAATGTTGAAGATGGATTAGAAGGACCAAATCTGTAAACTCTTGTCCATTCTTGATTTACTTCATAGAATTCTTTGGTATGTGTGCTTTTCTACTAGGGGATCCTATGAGAGCTCAAATTGAAGAATCATTTCCATGTTCATCCAAAGTGAAAGATACAAGAGACATTGTGGATCTTCTAAGAGCTTGATTGATTATGTTGATTGCTTGAGCTTACACTTATTTTGCTTGTATTCCAAAGGATGGGAGCTACTTGGATCATCAATATGATCTCAAGAGAGGAACTCAATTTGTGGTCTTGTTTCTTATCCCTCATCTCTTGTATGATTAGGGCTTTAGTCATTCTTCTTCTTCCCTCCACTCTAACCCAAGCCAAAACTTTTGTGCAAACATTAACACTCCTTTTTAAAACATTAGAAACCTAAGCCTTATGCTTTTGATTTTCAAACATCGTTTTCATAACACTTATTTTGAATTGAATCTTTAAGTCAACTTTGACCATACTTTATAAATACTTTTCATTGGTAAATACAACTCATTCAAATACTTTAGTGGTTTCAATGGCCACCTTTCTTAATCAAAATCTTTTCATAACCTTTAGCTATTAGGTTTGAGTTATCCTCGAGATAGATGTAATGCTCACCTATATCCTTAGTGATGGACAATGAGTCTTCCATGCTTATTATAGGGTTAACCTCTCACTAGCATGTTGAAGCTATCCTCACATGGTGGATTTGTGGTTTTAGGTTGAGTTTTCTCCCATGGATAAAAAAATACCTTAAGGCTTTTAGACCAATCAATTCACCAACTCATTTTGAGATTTTTACCCCGAACTACGAGGTTTTGATCCTAATATTTTTTTTAGATGGTACGTAGGCAATGGGTTTATCCATCCAAACACAAAATGTAAATAACTTGTATATTCTCTTCTCATCTCTTCAATCATGTTTGCACAAACGGATTTTCACAAAAATACCAACCTTACAACAAGTGTGAAAAGGGTTCCCTAGGAGTACCTAGGATGTTTTGGGTGCTTAAAATCTTCCCATTGCATAACCAACCCCCTTACCCCGATCTCTGACATTTTTACTAGTTTTGGATTCGATAAAACTTTTAGGTTTTTGTTCACTTTCTAACCATTCCTTTGGATAAATAGAAGTGCGGTGGTGACTCGACTTGTATGGTTTACCTTGGATTTAGTCAATATCTCTAATGGTAACGAATTCCCCGCTACAGAAAAATGGCGACTCTGCTGGGGAAAATTTGCCTAGTGGGTTTTGCCTACTTTTCATATTTTGTTGTATTGTTGTGTATATTATTTTGTGACATATTTTTGTGCAATTTGGGATTACTGTATTGTATGTAATGATTGAATTGCTTGAATATTAATTCCTTGTGTGCTTGGTGATCTTTGTGAGATGAGTTCTATACCCGAACTCGAGTGCACTTAGGATAGGAGAATGGCATAGTCTTGTCGACTTGTGTGGAGTTATTCCTTAGCAAGTTGACTTGCAAGTCCATTCACCTGGGGGAGGTCATGTTGGGATCAATAATGTCACACAAGTAGTTGTGGTTAGACATTATTCTTTCTAATATAGACCTTAGAAGTCAAGGTCCTTAGTTTACCAAACCCATCTTGGCTTATTATTAGGATGTAGTGCAAAGGTCGTTCAAATGTAAGATTTGATACGATTGTTACGCGATACTACACTCATAAGAGTCTCTCTTGAGAATATTTTTGGAATACGAGTAGTCGTTTATCCGATAATATCCGAAAGATGGGATGATGACTATGGGAACCTGTTGTAGAACATGTTTGGCAGGTTTAAACTCTAGTACACTCCCTTTGGGTGGTTCTTAACCGAGACTCCATGCTCGTGACTTGCAACAAACCCTTGATTCATGGTTGATCCGTTCTTGTATCCTTAATATCAATGGAACTTGGATGTTGATAAGGTGTAAACCATAATCCACCAAAATGGATGATTGATATTAAGGATGACATAATCCATCCCATGACCTTTGTTTGGTGTGCTTTGCTTGATCCTTGAGTGTGATTGTTGCATTCAGGCATTTATGCACCCATTTGCATCCATATCATCAACAATGAGAAAATTTTCAAGGAACTTAAGAGGTCTATTTGCAAATTTTCAGACATGGAAAGACAAAGGAGGAATACAAAGAAGTACAGTTTCAGACAACCCGACTTGAAAGAGCTAAGGAATTTGACATCCTATGTATTAGATCCCTTGGGTTTCAAGGCTAGTTATGGGAAGCTTCTATCTATTCTGGCTACTCAGGTGGATAAAGGATTGATGAGTGTGTTGTTGCAGTTTTATGATCCCTTGTACCATTACTTCACATTTCCGGATTTCCAGCGTTTGCCTACGCTTGAGGAGTATGCCTATCTTGTGGGTATACCTATTCTAGATCAGTTGTCGTTCAGTGGCTTAGAGAGTGTTCTTACTTCTCAAGAGATAGCCGATATGTTGCATATAGACGAATCTCTGGTTGGTGCTCATGTGACTACCAAAGGTGGAATTCAAGGTCTCCCTTTTGAGTTCCTCATTGCTCAAGCTACTATGTATGGGAAGGCCATGAGTGAGGACGTCTTTGAGGCCATATTTGTACTTCTCATCTATGGGTTAGTGTTATTCCCCAACATCGACAAGTTTGTGGATGTGAACGCTATTAGGATTTTCTCTACTCTTAATCCCGTTCTGACTCTGTTGGGTGACACTTACTTTTCTTTGCATATGAGGAATGCAAAGGGTGGTGGTACCATTGTGTGTGGTTTTCCTCTGTCATACAAGTGGTTTATTTCGCACTTGCCGCAAACGGTCGCCTTCAAGGAGAACAAAAGATGTCTATGGTGGTCCACGAGACTTATGTCTCTCACTAATGATGATATCTTTTGGTACAACCGCGTATATGATGGTGTGCAAATTATTGACTCTTGTGGTGAATTCTCCAATGTGCCTCTTCTTGGTACATGTGGTGGGATTAACTACAACCCTATTTTGGCACGTCGTCAGCTTGGGTTCCCCCTAAAGGATATACCTAATAACATTCTGTTAGAGGGTGTGTTCTTTCAGGAGGGTAAAGATCCCCAAGGCTTGAAGGGCAGGATGGTCCATGCTTGGTGCAAGATCCATAGGAAGGGAAGGAAGGAGCTAGGTCCGAAGAACTGTATCTCTTTGGAACCCTATACCTCTTAGGTTAGGAGGAGAGCTTCCGAGTACCTCATGCCTTATGATTATCCAAGACCTACACCTTTGGTTGTGGCTGGACCTTCAACCCTCCCTAACCAAGGAGTAGAGGAGTTGAGAGATGAAGACTGTTCACGTTCCTGGATCCGTGAACGAGAGGAGTTGCTTCAGCAGATCAGAGAGAAGGATGCTTTGATAGAGTTCCTTGAGCACCAGGTTATTGATGAACCTGATGATGCATAGACTTCTCTACTTCCTCAGTCTTCCAAGTTTTGGAAAAGGAAGTATGATCGACTCACCAAAGAGAAGGCAGACATGGAGGCAGCCTACGAGAGGGAGGTGAAGAGGCTTCGTGCAACTTATCTTCCAGTCTCCAGAGCTTTAGATGATTGTTTCTAGGGTTCCATAGGATGTTCATTTTCCTTCTCTCTTGTATTGTATTTGGTTACCAAAACTGTGCTTCTTTGGTATAAAATATTTCCAAAATATTATTGATATGATATTTCCATATGTGCTAAATATCTAATATTTCCAATATTTGCAAATAGGACTCTAAAGTTCCTCTGATATAAAAAATTAAATCAGATGCATTGCATGCATCATGTGCATAAGCAGGTTTTGTTCCAGGCTTCTTGTTCTATGGTCTAACTTTGTGTTCTTCATTTACTTTGAAGACAAGCTGACTCATCGGTACTACACCCGAGCCAACGCATCAAGACTAATGGATCATTTGGAGCAAGCGAACCGTGAACTCAAGAAGGAAGTAGCCAGATTGACTGCCCTGATGGAGTCATTCATGGCTGCCCAGAGCCAGTCGTCTCCGACACCTTCAACTCCTCCCTAGAGGACGGTCATCTCTGAGATTGCCTCATCCACCGTGCCTGCGGCCAGCGCCCACTTCGCACCAACAACTATGCCATCCGGGTTTCCTTGGGGGATGCCTCCCAACTTCATGCTTGAAGGTCCTGCACCCACTTTTGCTTCTCTGCCGGCGTCTAGCCCGGTCCTTGCTGTGCCTCCTCCTGTCGTGCATACTATGCCCAGAGTAGACGACACCATCTACCATTATGAGCCGTCTGAGGGCTCAGATGTCTATGAAAAGATGGATGCTATGAATGATCAATTTCTTGAGCTCCGCAAGGAATTAAAAACTCTCCGAGGAAAAGACCTTTTCGGCAAGTCTGCTGCTGAACTCTGCTTGGTCCCCAATGTCAAAATCCCTGTAAAGTTCAAGGTACCTGACTTTGAAAAGTACAAGGGAAATACTTGCCCTCTCAGCCAGCTGGTTATGTATGCCAGGAAGATGTCGACTCAGACCGACAATGATCAACATCTCATTCACTACTTCAAGGACAGTTTGTCCAGTGCTGCCCTAAGATGGTATATGGGCTTGGATAGTGCGAACATTCGATCCTTCAATGACCTTGGCAAGGCCTTCGTTAAGCAATACAAATATAACATGGATATGGCTCCCGATAGGGATCAGTTGAGAGCCATGTCCCAGAAGGACAAAGAAACTTTTAAAGAGTACGCCCAGAGGTGGAGAGAGTTAGCAGCACAGATTGTGCCCCCGCTAGAGGAGAAAGAAATGACCAAGATCTTTCTAAAGACCTTAAGTTCTTTTTATTACGAGTGGATGATTGCCAGTGCTCCTTCTGACTTCACCGAGATGGTGAACATGGGGATGCGTCTGGAAGAGGGAGTCAGGGAAGGGCGCCTGACCAGAGAAGAAGGCTCTTCTGCCAAACGGTATGGGACGTTTGGAAAGAAGAAAGATGGCGAGGCACATGTTGTGACCTCCCATTTTAAACGAAGAAGACCCTTAGTGAGGAGAAAGACTGTGCGTCCTGCCGGTAACCAGCATCAGGTCGCTCACATAGCACCTGTTTTCAGACATAATCAGCAATATCAGCATCACAATAATAATCAGCAACAACAACATCCGCAATATCAACAACAACAACACTGTCCTCAAAAGCAGGCCTACCAGCCTCGAAACAATAATCAAGCCAGTACAAGCTATGAGAGGAAGAGGGTCACCTTCGATCCTATTCCCATGACCTATGCCGAATTGTATCTCTCTTTGATAGAGAGAAAATTGATTACTCCACGAGACCCACCGGTTATACCTACCAACCCTCAGTGGTGGTATAAGCCCGAATTACACTGTGTTTATCATTTCGGTGCTCCCGGAGATGACGTGGAAAACTGCTACCCACTGAAGACCAAGGTTCAAGACCTTGTGAGATGTGGTATTCTCTGTTTCGAGGACGCATGTCCTAATGTGAAGAAAAACCCATTCCCCGAGCATGGGAAATCCTCTGTCAACATGGTCTAGGGATGCCCTGATAAATACAAAGTCAAATATGTCAGCCATATTCGACAATCTCTGGTCGAGATGCATAGACTGTTGTGTGAGTACAGTCATTACGATCATGACCACGACAGATGCCGAGTTTGCACTGTCAATCAGAGAGGATGTCGCCATGTCCGCAAAGACATTCAAGAAATGCTGGATGAAGGAGTTATTGAGATACTACAGAATCAAAATGTTGATGAAGATGATGATGAAGTCAATGTAATATCTCCAGTATTTAGGATCCCTGAGCCTGTTGTCATCAGGTACGATGATAGCAAGCAAAAGGCTTCTCCTTCTTTGATCATTAAACCGGCTAGCCCTGTGCCATACTCTTCTGAGAAGGCGGTTTCCTATCGCTACAATGCGGTGGAATTGGAGGATGGAAAGGAGGTGCCTCTGCCCTCTACCTCTGTTGTTAATATTACCGACGTCAGCGGCCTGACCCGTAGCGGTCGTGACTTCTCGGCTCCGCCGAAATCCCGAGCTGATGTTAGAAGGGCTAATGTTGCTGATTACGTTGAACGCCTGGTTGGGACTACTGTGAGTGCTCTGAATCCGGCACTTGTTGCCGCTAAACCTGCCTCTGTTGTAAAAACTCCTGTCTCGGTTGATGTGAAAGAAGACTTTGATGAGATGATGAGGCTCATCAAAAGGAGTGAGTACAACGTTGTAGATCAGCTTCTACAGACGCCATCAAAGATCTTTGTATTGTCTTTGTTGATGAATTCAGAACCACACCGAGAAGCTCTGCAGAAGGTGTTGGATGTGGCGTATGTGGATCATGACGTCACAATAGAACAATTTGATAGTATTGTTGCAAACATTACCGCTTGTAACAATCTGAGTTTTTGTGATGCTGATCTCCCCGAGGAGGGAAGAGACCACAACTTGGCATTACACATATCTATGTCCAATGTGCTGATGGACACTGGATCATCGTTGAATGTGTTGCCAAAGTCCACTCTTGCTAAATTGTCATATCAGGGGCCTCCTATGAGGCAAAGTGGAGTGGTTTAAAGCTTTCGATAGGTCTCGTAAAACTGTGATTGGAGAGGTTGAGCTCCCAGTCAAGATTGGACCAAGTGATTTCCAGATCACCTTCCAGGTCATGGATATTCACCCATCGTATAGTTGTCTATTGGGCAGACCATGGATTCACGAGGCAGGCGCCGTGACATCCACCCTACACCATAAATTGAAAAGGATCTCTTGGTTAGCCATTTGTCTTCCTTTTCTTACATAGATGCTGAGGATGAAGTTGGAACTCCGTTCCAAGCTTTATCTATTGCTGAGCCTACTAAGAAAGGAACTTCTTCATTTGCATCCTATAAATATGCTAAGTTGGCCATTGAGCATGGCACAACTACTGGATTGGGGCAAATGATTAAGCTGGAAGACAACAAATCCCGGGATGGCATAAGGTATTCTTCTAGCGTCTTCAAGAAGCATGGGTTGTTCAAGAGTGGTGGATTCATCCACACTGGTCAAGATGAGGAAGCTGCTGCTATTGTGGAAGAGGATGCAGAGGAAGATTCTGGCAACTTTGTCATCCCTAGAGGGGTCTGCAATAATTGGGTTGTTGTTGATGTTCAAACAGTTATCCATAAGATAAAGTAATGTTCATTGTGTTTAAAAAAACCCTCCTCCCATGCCAAAAGGAGGAGTGATGACATTGTTGGCTCATAAATACAATGATATTTTCATTCAATAAATTCATGTTAAATGTTGGTTTTTCCAATTATTTTCCCTTTTCGCTTTTGCATGAAATTGGTGATCACATAAGACATTAAAAAATAAGAATAAAATCAATCTTTTCATCTGCATAATGATTTGCCTTGTTTGAATTCTAAAATCTCTTTATATCCTAAATCATTATGCAGGTTGATCAAACCCATTGAACATAATGATCCAACACCATCTCCCAACTTTGAGTTCCCTGTATTTGAGGCAGAAGAAGATGATGTTGAAGAGATTCCTGACGAGATTACCCGCCTACTTGAGCATGAAGAGAAGATCATTCAGCCGCATCTTGAGAATCTGGAAACAGTTAACTTGGGGTCTGAAGATTGTGTGCGAGAAGTAAAGATTGGGGCACTCCTGGAAGAATATGTTAAGAAGGGGTTGATTGAGTTGCTACGAGAATACGTCGACGTCTTTGCCTGGTCATATGAAGACATGCCTGGTCTGGATACTGATATCGTGCAACATTTCCTGCCTTTGAAGCCTGAGTATGTGCGTGTGAAGCAGAAGCTTAGAAGAACTCATCCTGATATGGAAGTAAAGATCAAAGAGGAAGTTCATAAGCAAATTGATGCGGGGTTTCTGGTGACTTCTACATATCCTCAATGGGTGGCCAATATTGTGCCCGTGCCTAAGAAAGATGGAAAAGTCCGAATGTGTGTGGACTATAGAGACCTGAATAAAGCTAGTCTGAAAGAAGATTTCCCTCTACCACATATTGATATGTTGGTAGATAATATATCTAAATTCAATGTCTTCTCGTTTATGGACGGATTTTCCGGATATAACCAGATTAAAATGGCACCCGAGGATATGGAGAAGACAACATTCATCACACCTTGGGGAACATTCTGTTATCGAGTGATGCCCTTCGGTTTGAAGAACGTCGGTGCCACGTATCAACGAGTTATGACTACCTTGTTTCATGATATGATGCACAAGGAGATCGAGGTATATGTTGATGATATGATTGCAAAGTCAAGAACGGAGGTTGAACATGTTGAACACTTGTTGAAGCTTTTTCAGCGTTTGAGAAAGTATAAGCTTCATCTGAATCCTAACAAGTGTACATTTGGAGTTCATTCCGGCAAGTTATTGGGTTTTATCATCAGCGAGAGAGGTATTCAGGTTGATCCTGCCAAGGTCAAAGCAATACAAGAGATGCATGCGCCCAAAATTGAGAAGCAAGTCCGAGGTTTTCTTGGCCGCTTGAATTACATTTCCAGATTTATATCTCACATGACTGCCACATGTGCGCCGATATTCAAGCTCCTCCGGAAAGATAAGTCTCATGATTGGACCGAGGATTGCCAAAAGGCCTTTAACAGTATTAAAGAGTATCTGTCTGAGCCTCCGATTCTATCCACACCTGTGGAAGGGAGACCATTGATTATGTATCTGACAGTTCTTGAAGACTCAATGGGTTGTGTCCTTGGTCAGCAAGATGAATTAGGAAAGAAAGAATATGCTATCTACTACCTGAGTAAGAAGTTCACCGAGTGTGAGTCTCGATACTCAATGCTTGAGAAAACATGATGTGCTTTGGCTTGGGCTGCTAAGCGCTTACGCCAGTATATGTTGAATCATACGACTTGGTTGATATCCAAGATGGATCCAATTAAGTATATCATTGAAAAGCCTGCTCTAACCGGGAGGATTGCCCGTTGGTAGATGTTGTTATCTGAGTAGGATATTGAGTATCGAGCTCAGAAGGCTATAAAAGGTAGTATCTTGGCTGACCACTTGTCACATCAACCAATTGAGGATTATCAATCAGTTCAGTATGACTTCCCAGATGAGGAGATTCTGTATTTGAAAATGAAAGATTGCGATGAGCCAACGCTCGATGAAGGGCCAGAGCCTGGTTCCCGTTGGAGCATGGTGTTTGATGGTGTTGTGAATCAATATGGAAATGGTATTGGGGCAGTGATTATTACTCCTCAGGGCATGATAACACTGAAATTTACCGTATTTTCGACTCCGATTTCACATGCATTCTAGTTGTTTTATTGTTATTTTGTAGTGTTATTGCTATGTTTTCCTTTGTTTTCAGGTTTTTTACTTTAATCAGAGCCCCGATCGAGAAAAGGAGTGAAAAAGAGCTAAAAACCCTAAAATTCAGCATTTTGTACTTGTGGCCTACCCCATGGCTGGTGCCATAGACCCTGCCATGACGTGTCCAAGCTCAACTTCCTTCAACTTCCACGTTCCCCACTACTTCCACTAAGGCGCCTCAAAATGGCCTTGTGGCGGGCGCCACAAGAGGAAAAGTTTTCCCTCCCATTTTCAAGTTGAAGGGCATCCTTGTCATTTCCATCTTTTTACTTGCTTATAAATAGAAACTCGAAATCACTTTTACAATCATCCAAACTTAGAGTAGAGGCAAACTCAGAGCAACTTTGTTTCACTTAGGCATATATTCAGTATTATAAAGTGGTAATCGCTTCGCATTGGAGTGTTACCACAATTGTGTAATCAAGTCTGTGATAGAGTCTGTAATCGAGTTGGGAGCACTTTGGAAGGAAGTTAATCCTGCCGCCATTTTCATTTCCGCTTTGCAATTTACTCAACCCTCCGATTGGAGCAGGTTTTTATTACTTGTCTTTATCTTATTTATTTTCCCGCGCTCGCTTTACTTTATTTATTTCTCGCACTCGCTTTACTTTATTTATTTCTCGCACTCGCTTTAAATTATTTATTTCCTCACACTCGCTTTACTTTGTTTATTTCCTCACACTCGCTTTAATTATTTATTTCCTCGCACTTGCTTTAAATTATTTATTTCCTCGCACTCGCTTTAAATTATTTATTTTCTCGCACTCGCTTTAAATTATTTATTTCCTCGCACTCGCTTTAAAATTATTTACTTTCCGCACTCGCACTACTTTTATTTACTTTAATGCACTTTTACTTTACCATGTCTAACTAAATTGATAAGGTTAGAATGTAAGGATCGTAATTGAACCGATAATCCGTACAATTGTTCGTAGAAACACTTAAGGGCTATTTTAACTTTCAACTTAAGTTTTCCCGCACTTCAATTCCGTTGGGTAAGATCGAAAGCCGTCCAACGTCTTTTTAAACTTAATTGTTTTTAACTATTTCAAAAACAGCGAAAGCACTTTGTTTAGTTCATTAGGAGTTTTTAACTTAAGAAGAAAAGAGATTTTAAAACTATTTTCGGAAGTGTTTATAAGTTTAGAGTCTGGTTCGTGAGAACCTCTTTTGGATAAGAAATCCAGGTTATAATACTTTTCAACTTAGTCAAGATACTATATTTCTTAAAAATAGGTTTACTACTCTAACGCAATGCACGCCTTTTTATAAGTGAGAATAAGAGGGTTTTATTAAGGAGTACAACTCGGTTCTGAATACGTGAAAGCGACAGTTCCCATTAAATTAGTTCTTTTCAAAGTAGGAAACACTGCCCATAAGTAACTTTATTAGCAAGTACTTGGATTATTAATTGATTACGTGAATTACATTCGTCCCTGTCTTTATTAATTAAATTTATTTCAATACTTTACTTTTCATCACACACTCTAAAAACACCTATTTTGATTGCCTTTGATAAACACCATAATAATAGATAACGATAGATTGACACTTGGTCTCTGTGGATTCGACAATATTTTATATTACTCTGACGCGTTCATATACTTGTGAAACTCCGCATCAAGTTTTTGGCGCCGTTGTCGGGGACCAATTTTGTCAAATTTCATTTTCCTGTTGTTATATCATTTAGACTTAGGCTATTTCCCGCCGGTCAATGCGAAGAACTCGCAGCACCGGAAGTTTAAGCTTAGTATACCCTCTGGCGGAACCTGAACGTTACGCTCGCGCACGTTTATTCTTTCATAGAATTTAGAGAGCTATGGCCGAAGATCAAAACCAAATACCTCTTAAATATTTCGCTCAACCATCTAATGAAGAACCTAGTTCTAGTATAGTAAACCCAACCATCCCAACTAATAATTTTGAACTTAAACCATCCCGGTTGCAACTAGTGCAACAGAGACAATTCGCAGGTCTCGCTACTGAGAATCCAAACCAACATTTAAAAATATTTCTTCAATTAGCAAACACTTTTAAAACCAATGGAGCTTCTCCTGAGGCAATACGTTTACGATTATTTCCTTTTTCCCTCAGAGATAAAGCCCTATCATGGTTAGATTCCCTTCCACCCAATTCCAATACGACTTGGGATAACCTTAAAAGAGTATTTCTTGCTAGATATTTTTCCCCGAGTAAAACCGCCATTCTTCGAAACTATATAACTAGATTTACCTAAAACCAAGGAGAATCGTTGTTCGAAGCTTGGGAGAGATATAAAGAGTTGTTACAAGCATGCCCACGTCATGGTTTAGAAATTTGGTTAATCATTCAAACCTTCTATAATGGACTTCATTACAACAGAAAGATGACCATCGACGCTGCCGCAGGCGGTGCTCTGATGAACAAACCTTATCCTGAAGCTAGTGCCCTCATCGAAGATATGGCTCAAAACCATCAATCATGGGGAGTCGAACGAGCGACGGTTGAGAAGAAGGAAGCCCAAGGAGGAGTGCATGAACTAAGCTCTATAGACATGATGCAAGCTAAAATGGACGCATTAGCCCTCAAAGTCGAGCATATGTGCATAAACCCGAATACTGTAGCCGCAGTTTCATCGAAATGTGAGATATGTGGAACCCAGGACACCAATTGGCAGAATGCAGTCTATTAAACGAAACCCACTATGAGCAAGTGAACTACACCCAAGGGAACCCATACTCGAATACCTATAACCCTGGATGGAGGAATCATCCGAACTTCTCCTATAAAAACAATAACCCTATTCAAAATAATGCACCTCCGAGACCTAGTTATCAAGCCCCAAGATCAAATCAACCTATGCAACCTGTGCCACCAAAGCCGAGCCTTGAAAAAATTATGGAAAATTTTATCACCGCTCAAACCCAACAAAACAAGGAGTTCATGAACCAAAACATTCATGTTAACGAATTGATTACTCAATTAGGAACCAAGGTTAACCAAATAGTTACTCATACCAAGATGCTTGAAACCCAGATCTCTCAGGTAGCTTTAAACCAAGCCCCTCAGACTACACCTAGAGGACAATTCCCTGGACAACCTCAACAAAATCCGAGAGGACAAGCCAATGCCATCACCCTACAAAGTGGGAACGCTTATGATGAGCCACAAAACCCTAGATTGAGTGAACCCGAAATTTCTAAGGAATGTACCAAACCCCCGGACGAAGTAAAGGAACCAGAGGAATCTGAAAACCAGGAAGGTCAGAAAAAGGAGGAGAACCTAAAGATAAAACTTACGTACCACCCCCGCCATATAAACCACCTATACCATATCCGCAAAGACTCAAACAAACCCAGATCAATAAACAATATCAAAAATTTATTAAAGTTATAGAAAAACTTCATGTAGAAATCCCTTTCACAGAAGCCATCACCCAAATACCTTCTTATGCAAAGTTTCTCAAAGAAATCCTTACCAACAAACGTAGACTTGACGATCAGAAGCCTTTGGAATTTAATGCTATTTTCGAGTGCAAATTATCAAAGAAAGATAAAGACCCTGGAAATTTCTCCATTCCTTGCCTTTTGGGTAATCATGTCATCGAAAAAGTTTTTCTAGACTTAGGAGCTAGTGTGAGCCAAATGCCTTTAGCAGTTTGTGAGAGGTTAAACTTAGGAGAAATACAACCCACTAAGATGTCACTTCAGTTAGCCGATAGATCTGTTAAATATCCGATAGGCATTTTAGAAGATGTTCCTGTTAGGATAGGTCAGTTATTTATCCCTACTGATTTTGTTGTCATGGACATCAAAGAGGACAATGATATACCAATCCTTCTAGGTAGACCATTCTTATCGACTGCAGGAGCCATAATAGATGTCAAGAAAGGAAAAAGTGACATTTGAAGTAGGTAACGAGAAAATAGAATTTATACTTTCGAAATTTCTTATGGCACCTGTGATGGGAGACTCGTGTTATGCCTTAGATATCATTGATGAATGTGTTAGAGAATTAGAACAAAAAGAAATTATAAAAACAATCAAGTTACCATCAACTCTCATAAAGGAAAATGATGACTTTAAGAAACCCTACATCGATGATAACCTTTACGAATGTTTATCCCTTACTCCAGATCCTATGCCATGCCCTAAGAAACCAACCTTAGAACTTAAGGAACTGCCTAAAAACCTGAGATATGAGTTCCTCGATGAAAAGATGAACCGTCCAGTTATAGTTAGTGCTACCTTGAGCCAAGAGGAAACGAACCAACTTTTAGATGTTTTACGAAGATATCCCTCAGCCTTAGGATATAATATCTCTGACCTGAAAGGTATAAGCCCATCCGTATGCATGCATCAGATTTTGCTCGAAGAAGATTCAAAACCCTCTAGGGAACATCAGAGAAGAATAAACTCTATAATGAGTGATGTTGTTAAAAAGGAAGTTCTTAAGTTACTTGAGGCAGGTACCATCTACCAGATCTCTGATAGTAAGTGGGTGAGCCCTGTGCATGTAGTACCTAAAAAGGGAGGCATCACAGTCGTGCAAAACGATAAAGGAGAACATGTAGCAAAACGTTTAGAAGGAGGATGACGGATGTATATAGATTATAGAAAATTAAATAAAGCAACTAGGAAGGATCATTTCCCTTTACCATTTATAGACTAAATGTTGGAGCGTCTAGCCAGACACTCTTACTTCTGTTATCTAGATGGATACTCTGGATTCTTCCAAATACCTATCCACCCCGAAGATCAAGAAAAAACAACCTTTACATGCCCTTATGGAACTTTTGCCTACAGACGAATGCCATTCGGCCTCTGTAATGCCCCAGCTACTTTCCAACGCTGCATGATGTCAATCTTTGCAAATTACCTAGATGGTATCATGGAAGTGTTTATGGACGATTTCTCGTTTTACGGATTTAATTTCCATAATTGTCTCGCTAACCTTGAGAAAATTCTGGAGAGATGCGTGGAGGTGAACCTCGTGCTAAATTGGAAAAAATGTCATTTCATGGTAACCGAAGGAATAGTTTTAGGACATATAGTTTCCGAAAAAGGTATAGAGGTAGATAAAGCTAAAATAGAAGTTATAGAAAACCTAAAACCCCCAAAAACCATCAGAGAAGTCTGAAGCTTTCTTGGACACGCTGGATTCTACTGGCGTTTTATTAAGGACTTCTCCAAAATAACCAAACTTTAACTGGACTTTTAATGAAAGATGCTGAATTCATTTTCGATGAAAAATGTAATGAAGCATTTAATCTTTTAAAGCAAGCATTAGTATCTGCACCCATTATGAAACCACCTGATTGGTCAGAACCTTTTGAGATAATGTGCGATGCTAGTGATTATGCAGTTGGAGCCATTCTAGGACAAAGGAAAGATAAAAAATTACATGCCATTTATTATGCCAGTAGAACCCTAGATGCTGCCCAACTTAACTACGCAACAACTGAAAAAGAATTACTCGCTGTAGTTTTCGCTATAGACAAATTTAGATCTTATCTAGTAGGAGAGAAAATTATAGTTTACACCGATCATGCTGCCATTCGTTACCTATTAAGTAAAAAAGATGCCAAGCCCAGGTTACTCCGATGGATTCTATTACTACAAGAGTTTGATTTAGACATAAGAGATAAAAAAGGCACTGAAAACGTAGTAGCTGATCACCTTTCTAGGCTAGAACATCTAAAACCTGAACTAGTACCTATAAATGATGATTTCGCCTATGATAGACTGATAGCTAGAGTAGAAACCGTTGAAGATAATAACCTAGACCTTTATGAGTACCCCCAAAATTCCTTAGCAATAAGTAACATACCCTGGTATGCGGACTTCGTTAATTACCTAGCTGCTGATATAGTACCCCCTGATCTTGACTACCACCGCAAGAAGAAATTCTTCCACGATTTGAGAAACTTCTATTGGGACGAACCGCTCCTTTTAAAAAGGGGTAAAGATGGCATTTTTCGTCGTTGCGTTCCAGAAGAAGAGGTAAATAGTATTATCAAGCATTGTCATTCTGCACCTTATGGTGGACATGCGAGCACATCTAAGACATACGCCAAGATTCTTCAAGCTGGCCTATTCTGGCCTACTATGTGGCGTGATGTCTATGCTTGCATTGTCAAATGTGATAGATGCCAACACACTGGAAACATTTCAAGACGTGATGAAATGCCTCTAAGAAACATTCAGGAAGTAGAACTCTTTGACGTATGGGGTATAGATTTCATGGGACCTTTCCCACCATCCTTAGGAAACAGGTATATCTTAGTAGCTGTAGACTTTGTGTCTAAGTGGATTGAAGCTATAGCTACACCCACAAACGGCACTAGGGTAGTAATCAAAATATTTAAAAACTATATATTCCCTAGATTTGGAACACCACATTTAGTCATAAGCGACGGAGGATCACACTTTATATCGAGAATATTTGACAAACTTTTAAGAAAATATGGAGTTAGGCATAAAGTAGCAACACCATACCATCCACAAACTAGTGGCCAAGTAGAAGTATCTAATAGGGAGATAAAACAAATCCTAGAGAAAACTGTTTCTATTTCTAGGAGAGACTGGTCTCAGAAGCTTCAAGAAGCATTATGGGCCTATAGAACCGCTTTCAAAACCCCTATAGGAACTACTCCTTACCAACTAGTCTATGGAAAATCCTGTCACTTACCGTTCGAATTAGAGCATAAGGCCTATTGGGCCATTAAGACTTTGAATTTAGTCTACCTAGCCGCTAGAGAAAAGCGTACCCTAGACATTCATAAATTAGAAGAACTTAGGCAATCAGCCTACGAGAATGCAAAAATATATAAAGAGAGGACAAAAGCCTATCACGACAAAAGAATAATAAAGAAAAACTTCAATATAGGCGATCCTGTTCTCCTTTTCAAGTCTAGGTTGCGACTCTTCCCTGGAAAGCTACGTTCAAGATAGACTTGTCCTTTCGAAGTATCCAAGATTCTGAGATCCGGAGCCGTAGAAATCAAGAACGAAACCTGTAGTCTATTCGTTGTAAATGGACAAAGACTGAAGCTCTACGAAAGAGGAGACATTCCAGCATACTACTCAAGCCACACCCTGATTGATCCACCAATTCCTACTACTACAGGTGTATAAAATGTAATCGTCAAGCTAATGACGTTAAACAAGCGCTACGTGGGAGGCAACCCATGGTTTTTCTTTCATTTTACTTTTTCGCATTTATTTTTAATTTGTATTTTATTTTATCATATTTTGCATTGAGACTAAAATTTGAATGGTTTGCACTTTCAGCATCACTTTCTTAACTTTGACAGGATGCAGGATTTCGATGACATGCACGTGGCCTATAGAGATAATGCTCAGAGAGAGCGCTACATCGCTCTGTATCTGCGCCCTATGGCACCCACACGTTATCCTGATCAGCACTGTATGGAGGCACTGGGTATCAAGCCGAGTATCCGATTCCTTAGCCACCAGCTTCACTGGGACGAGTTTGCTGATGACTTGAGTAACACCTACAGGAACCTGACATTGGAGTTCCTGAGTTCATTCGACTACGACCCATACTCTGGACCAGATGGGTATGCTGCTTTCAGGCTCTTTGGAGTTGAGTACTCCTTCAGCCAAAAAGAGTTCGACGACTTATTGGGTTTCCAGACCACTCCTGATGCTATCCCGGAGACACCTATGGGATATTTTCTGGGTAAGGAGGTGGAGAAGTTTTGGAGTGATATATCGGGTGGCGGAAGCCAAGATCCATCTACACAGCCGTCTCATGTTATACATAACCCCGCCTTCAGATACTTTCAGATGATATTAGCACATTCCTTCCTGGGAAGAACGGATGCACAGACACTACTGAGTGAAGAGGAGATCTTCCTATTATTTTGTGCATCCCAGTCTCGCCCAGTAGCATGTGGGAACTTTTTATTATACAGTCTCAGCGGTATCTCCAGATCTACCGAAGGAGTCATCCATGTTGGCGGAATCATCACACAGATTGCTGTCGCTTTAGGTCTGTCTCGCAAGTTGTTACATCTTCGAACCTACTGTGGGTACAATACCATGGACATCGACTTCTGCTTGACCAGAGGGTTGATGAGGAGAGCCTCTTTCCACCCATGTCAGTTCCGATTGCTAGTCGACAGCGAGGCTATCCACTATTTCACACTGCCAGATCCTATGATGACTAGTGTGCATGATCCAACGAATTGGAGTTATTCTCTGGAGGTCCAGGGAGAGACCGTTGAGGAGCCGAGATCACCACCCGTTGCTGAATACACGCCTACACCACCTTCTCCCAGAATCACTGTTTTCTCTAATAATCTTTCATTGCATACCCCCGACATCCGCACTCAGATTGCTGAGTATCGTAGAGAGATCGCAGAGCTTAGATAGGAGGTGGCTGACCTCACTTTACAGATAGGAGTGTCTGATCTCACCCATGCTACAGAAGCCGACTGTCTATATCAGGAGATCGCAGAGCTCAGGCAGGAAGTAGCCACGCTCCGTGGATCCACTCAGGAAGATGACATCCCCACTATATGATCTCACCATTCCATCTTATTTTATCTTTTTTTTTATTTTATTTTTCTCGTATTTACATAACCCATCTTATATTATCGCATTTGGAATATTATATAAACTACATCTATACATCGATATTTCTACTTTTATCTATATATGTCTTATGTTTGTTTTATTTGCATATTTTATTTTAGTTGTTTATTTATTTATTAGTCTAATATTTAATTTTTGTTTCATTTTTATTTTATTTTTTACTTCTACAAAAATTATGCAAGCCAATGATGCTAGGAAAATCACAAGACAAATGCTATTCGGACCCCTCAAAGCCAAAAGACAAGAGAAGCCCAAACCAAAGGACCAAAATCTGGCCCAACCAGATTTTGCCTTGTGGCGCCCGCCATAGACCCTGTGGCGCCCGCCACAGCGTCTATAAAAGGTCGGGGCAGAACCCCTTTCTTCACCATTTTTACACCTTACAACCTTCCAAACCCATTTTTTCACCTTGGAAAAACGTCCTTGAACCCACAAAAAGCTCATACTTTTCTAACCACCACACCGTACAAATCATTTTTCCGATTTCTATTTTCATTTTCATCCGTCGGATTTCTTAAAAATCCAACCTTTTCACAAACCACTTCATCTTCTTCATCACTTTTCAAGAGCTTTCAAATGGAGTTTAACGGATTCATTCTTCGAGGAGGAAAACCGAGGGATAGACAAAGAAAAATCATCGAACGGTTGCAAATTCGGGAAATCCTCCCGACAAGGTATGTTGACGAAAACTGTCTCTACACTTTAGGTATCTATCATAGCATATTTCATTTATTAGATAATTTAGGTTTGCATAATTTCTTTTCCAACAAAGAACCTACCTATGAGCGGTTGACAATTGAATTTTTGAGTTCCTTGATTTATATTGTCAACCCTAACATTGCTAGCACAATTGGTACTGTCAGATTTAGAATGTTTGTTGTTGAATACGAATTCAGTACCGACGAACTAGCCAGCTTGTTAGGAATCCCTCATGGGGAAGGTGCTATTTGTGAGGCCCCTTTGGATTCGGAATGGTAAGTTGAGGTATTTTACTTCTGGGAGCGTTTATCAAACACTGCCATAAACTCTTTTGAAGGAGTTCTTGCCTCAACTATCCATAACCCGACCATCAGAGTTTTTAGATATCTGTTGGCATGCACTATTTTTGGCTTGGAGAATCCAAATAAAGTTAATGCTAGAGAGCTTCTATTTTTACAAGGAAGCCTCACAAATAGACGTATTAATTCGGTCTCGTTCATGCTTGCTCATATGACTATAACTTTGAATAATGCGGGACCGATTTCTTTTGGTGGATTGATTACATCTATTGCTCGGGCGCTTAACCTGAACAATGAGATGGCTACCCTAGACCCCTTACCTCCTCGCACAATTATCCTAAAATTTCTGAGAGACATGAAATTGTGTCGTTTGAGGAGAGAAGGAGGCTATATGCTTATGGTTCATGGTGTAGCCATCCCATCTGTTGTTTTACCGTGCACTAGACGTACAGATGTACGAGATGAAAGGAATTGGACCTACGCTTTAGATGCTCCACCTATTTTGGGTCCTCTTCCTCCTAACATTTCTGATGAGGCGGTACATGACACTGATGATGAGTATGATCGGAGAGAGAGATCTCCCGTACCCCATGTGTCCCCTCATCATCCTTCACCACCACACACCGCACCATCTTCTTCTTCTGCAGGTACCACTCCTGGCTTCTATATTACAGAGAAGATGTGGCGTGACCACATGGCTAGAGAGCAGAGGTGTGACGACCTACTCTCTACCATCCAGCAGCAAATGGCGGATAACATGAGCTTCATGCAAGAGTCACAGCGGAGGACAGACAGGTCCTACGATACTGTTCTACAGTCCCTGCAAATGATCACAGATTCACAAGCCCGTCAGCAACACTACCACCAAAGACACATGGCACTCATTGAAGCCACTCAAGGTTCCATTATGGGTAACCTTCGAGAGGTGAGGACCGCTCAGGATGCCCTGCAGGCGAGGATGGATCAGAGAGACCGTCGTCGTACCCGATCCCGTCGTCCACCTCAGGATGGCGAGGGCACTAGTGATCAGCAATAGGTTGTCAGGTAACTCTTCCCTTATCTTATTTTGAAACATTGGGGACAATGTTTGATTTAAGTGTGGGAGGAGACTCTATCGTCTTTTCTTTATTACCTTTCTCGTTTCTTTTCCTTTATCGCTTTTTATTTGCTGTTTTTAGATAGTTTATTTATAGTTTATTTCCTTTTAGTTGTTTATTTTGCTTTTTAGTATAATGCATGAGTATGACGAGTCACCAAATATAGTAGTTCTTTAGTACAATCCTACCTCCCCATACCTTTAGCCCCACACAAAAAAATTTGCAAAAGAAAATAGTGTTATTCCGAAAGTTTTCAGGTTTTAAAGACATGTTTAGAGTAAGGATGCGGTGACTTAGGAGAACTTTGCGAAACATCAGTATTATTTTAGCACCATAGACTTCGTAAATATAGGAACCACTCCCGAAACCCCATATGCCATGGCCCTAATCATCATTTCCGTATAAGTCCTCAGTAGTTTATCTCAGCAGTCAGCTCCGGCCTACGCATCCTCTACGTAGGGGACCGATGCAAATAAGTGAATGATCCAGAAAAACAAAAAAATAAAAGAAAGCAAAAAGGCAACTCCGGTATAGGTGACCCTCACAAAGTCATTTAAACCAAAGAATTGTAAAAAATTTCTACAAAAAGAAAAAGAAAAAGAAAAACTTACCCACTATTAGTTGGTTCAGAGGAATCTGGCACTGAACTTGGTAGGGCGGATTACAATCTGATCCCCCACAACTACAGTTGGGTCCAATAAAAGGGTTTACACATATTTATGTGCCAGAAACCCCATGCTCAGATCATAATCACTAACATGCCACTCTACTATGAAGCATCTACGGATAACGGGCTTAATGTGATTGCGCCTGAATGAAAATGACACAAAAAGAGATGAAGAGGCAGGCCTAGGTATTGTGGGATAATATGGGTTGGTTAATATAGGAATGAAGTTTATGTCCGTATTTGCGGATTAGTGTCATCATGATACCCTTAGTTCACTCAGTTAGTACCTATCACTGCATCCCGACTTGAACTTAGAATTTTTACCTGAAACACTCGTTTGCACCAAATTTTTTTTTATGAACTTTTTAATGTTTTGCTTGAAGACAAGCAAAGGTTTAAGTGTGGGAGAGTTTGATAACACTTAAATTTACCGTATTTTTGACTCCGATTTCACATGCATTCTAGTTGTTTTATTGTTATTTTTTGTGTTATTGCTATGTTTTCCTTTGTTTTCAGGTTTTTACTTTAATCGGAGCCCCGATCGAGAAAAGGAGTGAAAAAGGGCTAAAAACCCTAAAATTCAGCATTTTGTACTTGTGGCCTACCCCATGGCTGGCGCCATAAACCCTGTCATGACGTGTCCAAGCTCAACTTCCCTCAACTTCTACGTTCCCCACTATTTCCACTTAAGGCGCCTCAAAATGGCCATGTGGAGGGCGCCATGGCCTTGTGGCGGGCGCCACAAGAGGAAAAGTTTTCCCTCCCATTTTCAAGTTGAAGGGCATCCTTTTCATTTCCATCTTTTTACTTGCTTATAAATAGAAACTCGAAATCACTTTTACAATCATCCAAACTTAGAGCAGAGGCAAACTCAGAGCAACTTTGTTTCACTTAGGCATATATTCAGTATTATAAAGTGGTAATCGCTTCGCATTGGAGTGTTACCACAATTGTGTAATCAAGTCTGTGATAGAGTCTGTAATCAAGTTTGGAGCACTTTGGAAGGAAGTTAATCCTGCCGCCATTTTCATTTCCGCTTTGCAATTTACTCAACCCTCCGATTGGAGCAGGTTTTTATTACTTGTCTTTATCTTATTTATTTTCCCGCGCTCGCTTTACTTTATTTATTTCTCGCACTCGCTTTACTTTATTTATTTCTCGCACTCACTTTAAATTATTTATTTCCTCGCACTCGCTTTACTTTGTTTATTTCCTCGCACTCGCTTTAAATTATTTATTTCCTCGCACTCGCTTTAAATTATTTATTTCCTCGCACTCTCTTTAAATTATTTATTTCCTCGCGCTCGCTTTAAATTATTTACTTTCCGCACTCGCACTACTTTTATTTACTTTAATGCACTTTTACTTTACCATGTCTAACTAAATCGATAAGGTTAGAATGTAAGGATCGTAATTGAACCGATAATTCGTACAATTGTTCGTAGAATCACTTAAGGGCTATTTTAACTTTCAACTTAAGTTTTCCCGCACTTCAATTCCGTTGGGTAAGATCGAAAGCCGTCCAACGTCTTTTTAAACTTAATTGTTTTTAACTAATTCAAAAACAGGGAAAGCGCTTTGTTTAGTTCATTAGGAGTTTTTAACTTAAGAAGAAAAGAGATTTTAAAACTATTTTCGGACGCGTTTATAAGTTTAAAGTCTGGTTCGTGAGAACCTCTTTTGGTTAAGAAATCCAGGTTATAATACTTTTCAACTTAGTCAAGATACTATATTTCTTAAAAATAGGTTTACTACTCTAACGCAATGCGCGCCTTTTTATAAGTGACAATAAGAGGGTTGGATTAGGGAGTACAACTCGGTTCTGAATACGCGAAAGCGATAGTTCCCGTTAAATTAGTTCTTTTTAAAGTAGGAAACACTACCCATAAGTAGCTCTATTAGCAAGTACTTGGATTATTAATTGATTACGTGAATTACATTCGACCCTGTCTTTATTAATTAAATTTATTTCAATACTTTACTTTTCATCGCACACTCTAAAAACACCTATTTTAATTGCCTTTGATAAACACCATAACAATAGATAACGATAGATTGACACTTGGTCTCTGTGGATTCGACAATCTTTTATATTACTCTGACGCATTCGTATACTTGTGAAACACCGCATCAGGGTACACATTTTCCTTTTACAGCAAGGTTAACTTTCAAATGCACGAATAATATGGTTGAGTATGAGGCCTGTATTATGGGATTGGAAGAATGTATTGATTTTAGGATCAAGCATCTTGATGTTTATGGTGATTCGGCTCTTGTTGTTAATTAGATTAAGGGTGAATAGGAAACGAATCAACCTGGCCTCATCCCATATAGAGATTATGAGTGGAGGATTTCAATGTTCTTTACTGAAGTTGAATTCCATCATATTCCTCGAGATGAGAATCGGATGGCAGATGCTCTTGCTACACTTGCTTCAATGATTGTGGTTAGACTTTGGAATGAATTTCCCAATATCATTGTGATGCGCTTGGACAGACCAGCTCATGTATTTGCAGTAGACGAAGTGCAAGATGATAAGCCATGGTATTATGATATCAAGTGCTTTATTCAGAGCCAGATTTACCCGCCTGGGGCATCTATGAAAGATAGAAAGACTTTAAGGAGATTATCAGGCAGTTTCTACCTCAATGGCGATGTGCTTTATAATAGAAACTTTGACATGGTTTTGCTCAGATGCATGGATAGACACGAAGCAGACCTGTTAATGACTGAGGTCCAGTTTGGTACTCATTCCAATGGACATGCGATGGCTAGGAAGATGTTGAGAGCAGGCTACTATTGGCTGACAATGGAGTCTGACTGCTGCAAATATGTGAAGAAATGCCATAAGTGTCAAATTTATGCGGATAAGATTCATATTCCCCCGACACTTATGAATGTGATTTCATCACCATGGCCTTTCTCCATGTGGGGAATTAACATGATTGGCATGATAGAGCCGAAAGCGTCCAACGACCACAGATTTATTCTCGTAGCAATTGATTACTTCACTAAGTGGGTTGGAGCGGCATCATATGCAAATGTGACCAGGCAGGTAGTTGTGAAGTTCATCAAGAATCAACTCATATGCCGTTATGGTGTGCCGGATAAGATCATTACTGACAATGGATCTAACTTGAACAACAAGATGATGAAAGAGTTGTGTAGCGAGTTCAAGGTAGCACATCATAATTCTTCTCCTTACAGACCCAAGATGAATGGGGCTGTTGAAGCTGCTAATAAGAATATCAAGAAAATTGTCCAGAAGATGGTTGTTACATACAAAGATTGGCATGAGATGCTGCCATTTGCTTTGCATGGGTATCGTACATCTGTCCGCACTTCAACAGGGGCAACCCCTTTTCTCTTGTTTACGGCATGGAGGTTGTGCTCCCAGTAGAGGTGGAGATCCCATCAATGAGAGTCTTGATGGAAGCCAAGTTGACTGATGTTGAATGGGTTCAGAGTCGTTATGACCAACTGAATTTGATAGAAGAAAAGAGATTGACTGCCATGTGCCATGGTCAGTTATATCAGCAAAGGATGAAAAAAGCCTTTGATAAGAGAGTCAAGCCTCGTGTGTTTCGAGAAGGTGACCTCGTGCTCAAGAAAGTTTTGTCTTTCGCGCCCGCTTCCAGGGGCAAGTGGACTCTAAACTATGAAGGTCCATATGTTGTTAAGAAAGCCTTTTCAAGCGATGCTTTCATACTTACAACTATAGATGGGGAGGATTTCACTCGTCCTGTGAATTCAGATGCAGTCAAGAAATACTTCGCCTAAAAATAAAAATAAAATGGCTCGCTAAGTTGAAAACCCGAAAGGGCGGCTTAGGCAAAAATGAGCGTCTCGGTGGCTTGAAAACCCGAAAGGCCGATCCAAGCAAAAGTTAAAGACATAAAAAATGAATATATATCCCGCTAGATTGAGCACCTCACCCTGGGGCAATCTAGGCAAAATTAGGGATTTGACAAGTAACTGCATCCTGACAAGACGTTGTTCTATAAGCTATCATCTGTCAGAGATTCTCGCTCAGTCATCATCAATTGAAGCTTCAAATACATCGGATTCAGAGTTGATGGAGAAATGGTCATTATGTTCAATGTAGCCCTTTTCCAATATATATCACCAATTTCAAATTTGTAAAGATCTATGGAGTCTCGCCATTTGCAGACTACCATCCCATCAAATAAATTTGAGCCCTTATCCAATTCTTTGCACTCTTATTTGTTTCTGTTCAACAAATGTTTTGCATGTTTTAATTGAGAAATATCATTGTTTTAAATAAATAATTTTTTCATAAATTGTTTTAAACAAAGTGAACATTCACAATGACGAAAGGATATTTGGGGACGTCTTCAGTGCTCTCCCAAAAATGGTATGATTCCCTACAGGGTAAGACATTTGTTCATATTCCCAGCATGATTGTATACCCTTCATTCAGAGTCTGTTCGTGTTTTCCTCCTGAGCAAAGTGGTTGATGAAGAGGTTTATCTTTCCTTCAACGGAGTAATGATCCTTCCTCCTCAACAGATGTGATTTCTTCAGTAGTACAATATATGGTGGTGACCTTGGAAACTTCTGATTGGTGGTTGTTCCCCACAGAGTTCAATCCTCCCCTCTGATAATTTCCCCATTAAAGTTGCTTCTACGGTGGATTTTATTTGTGTGTTGATCCTGTCCCCAGCTAGGGTGGCTGATCCTCATCCCCCTACAAAGATCTTTGGTTCCTGGTGTCTTTTGCCCATCAGATTGGATGTCCTCCAGTAGGCCTGGATTTCTCTCTCGAGATGTAGTACCGGATGTTTGTTCATTGATTTGTGGGCCTGTTTGTGTTAGATATGTCTGTTTTGTCAGCATTCATCATACATAAACCACGCATATATGCATTTTTTTTAAACATTAAAATATTCATGTCGCATTATTTGCCATAAATACCTTTATTTGATGTTTCCTGCCATTCGGTGATACGTTTTTCACCAAGCAGATGTTTGTGTCTGATCTCCCTATGTATAGTCAGCCCTGTAAGTAGAAAGCATCTATCCTTTCTTCCATATTCCCCACTGAGTTATGTCCTCGTGGATGATTGTTGTTTTTGTTTCTTCCCAACACGTATATTGGGATGGAGTTCCCCCTGAGTTATATCCTCATAGGGATGAGTCTTGTTTCATCGCGCCTCTCTAGTTTGTTCCTAGATTGACTTCTTGAGATTTTCCCTGCACTTCCCCGTAGTTTAGATGAATGATCGCTCAGTAACCAGTAATTGTCCATCTTTTCCCAGGCGGAGTCTGTGGCCTTCTACCCTTATGCCGGTAGTTATGAGTCCTATTTCGGTGGTTTTCTACCCTTATACCGGTAGTTGTAAACCCCATTTTTATCCCTCTGTAAAGTTAACCTTATTTCGTTCATCCTAACCGATGATGGTTACTCTTCTGTGGTTTTCTACCTAGTATGGGTAGATGTAATCCCCTCTTTGACGGTTATCGTTATCCAATGTTCAGTATGGATATCCCTTCACCTTTCGAGTGTATCTCCCAGTAACCGGTGATATATCTCCTGGATCATTGTCTTTATCAATGTATCCCCAGCGGGTCATCTTTCATTTACCTTTTGTCGGTAATGATCGTTTCTCCCTTTGACTGGTCGTCATTTTATACTTAGTATTTGGTATCCTGATGCCCTTTTCTTTCGGTTGATTTATCCTTTATTAACCCAGTAACCGGTTGTGGATAATCTTCCATTCGAGTATGTTATCTATGTTCTGACGGTAATAGATAATATATCTCATGCGCTCTTTGGTTGAAGACTTTTGCTCTTCCACAGTCGAGTAAGATTCGTAGCCCCTTTTGCGGAGTCGAATGTCCATCCTGTAATTGAGTTTGCTTTTTAGCCCTCCTTCTGGATGATGAGTGTTTTGGAAACATTCCCCAATTCACGCTTGGTTGGTCACCTATTATATGCCCAATAACCGGTATCCCTGGTGTTCCTTCCATTTCTGCTCCCTATTATGACTTTTTGTCCCCTGTGGAGTCAGATTTCCTGAGTCGAAATATACCTTTTTAGGTCTTCCTCAGATGATTTTGGATGTTTGATATCTCTCACCCTCATACCGGTCTTAGATATTCATTCTCCCTGAGCGTGTTGTTCTCTCACCCTTATACCGGTGTTGCGATCACATGTCTCCTTGAGCTTATTACCCAGTAACCGGTAATACCTCATCTTGTTGTTTCCTCAGATGAGTCCTGTTTGGACATGCCCCAGCGAAGTCCCTTAGTGGATTTTTCCCCATCTGAGTCCGGATTTTCATCCGAAGTATCCTTTGTGGATAGTTTTGCTGTATTGGCATATTCTCCAATATATGCACCTTTGAGTTAGCTTGAATCCTTCCATTGATTTATTTTCATGGAATTCTTCTCGTGTCTCTCACCAAGTCTTAAGTCGTGACCTGCTCACGCATTTTATTCCCTTTCTTATCCCCGTTAGAGTCCCCAGAGTCTCTATCCCTTCGAGTTATTACTCATATGATTTGTCAGTTCCTCATGATTTATTTTCTTCTTTGTGGACACATATCTCCATAGAGTATTACCTTTTGCATACATACATTTGCATCATGAGGTCTCTTAGGGACCAAAATTCGTCTCTTTGTTATTATTTAAGCCCATTCTACTTCGTCGAGACGAAGATTTTAACCTTCATTTCTCCGGCTAGAATGACCTTAAATAGGGGCATCTGTAAGACCCTAATTTTGACCCTAAGATCCCTCATGGCATCATAACATTACATTTGCATCTTGCCTCAAGGATCGTAGCATCTTGGCTCATTACCTTTGGGTGGTATCTCTTGTGAGTCGGTTTGAGATCACCAATCATACTTGAATTGTATATTATTGCTTTTCTCATTTTATTTACTAACCAAAAGCACAAAAATATGTCACTAACATCTCTTGTTTGTAGCTTGAGCAGTCACAAGGTCTAAAGCTTCTAGGAGATCCTATGTGCATTGATATGGCCAAGAGAAGATGAAAGCAAGCATGGCAATGGTTCTCAAAGCTCTCATCCATCAAATAGGCCTCCCAAGTATCCCAATTCATCATTTTGATCAAAGCAAGTCAAAGGGTTTGAGGTTTGTTTCCCAAGGAAACCCTAATTCATTTGTTCATCAACTGTGCCTTGCTCATGAAGTAACCTCAAACTATGGTCAAATACAATCAAGGGAAGTTCTTTAATTCATCATTTCATGCATATTTGAACTTATTTGAGTGTCCTCAATCATCAATTCATCAAGATATGAGGTTTGGACTTGAGAAGTTGATCAGTCAATTCATCTGACTATTTTGAAATACAATGAGACCTAACTTTTTATGTGTTTGTCAAATGGAGATGACCCCAAGAGAAAAAATGTTCTTAAGGTCATCATCAAAAATTGATTTGAAGCTTGGAAGGTCATCATCCATTCCAAGACATTATAGGTCATTTTGATTGAAACCCTAATTTTGGGTCAACTTCCCAAGAACATAACTCCTTCATTTTTCATGATTTTGAGGTGAGATAAAATGAATTGGAAATCTTAAGATGTCTACTTCAAATGTTATCTTGAGAAAAATTTCAAAATCTCAAAAGAAATACATGTGATAATGCAAAACATTATAGGTCACTTTGGACCAAATGCATTGAAATGTGAAAAAGTCCAACTTCAAGTGCCCATAACTTCTTCATCAAAACTACAAATGATGCAAAATTTAAGTCCAAATTGATTGTCTTGAAAATATCTACAACTTTCGTGTTGAATATTTTGTCATTTGGGTCTTGCATCACTGAGACAGAAGGGCTTGAACTTTGGCCAATTTTGAAAATCTCACATATGCATGTTTTGCACCCTACACTTCAAGTCCAATTTTCATTAATTTCCAAGGCCCAAATGGAGTTTTGATCAACATAACAAATGATCCTTATGCAATAAGCTTTCCAACCATTACTCATGAGGTGGTGTTCCTATTTTTAACATGGCATTTTCGAAGACTTGAATATTATAGTGCATTTTTGGAAAATCATTTAATTTTCCTCTTGCATGAGCTAATACAGTCCAATTTGTATGTCCATTTTGCTTGCATCATGCATTAGCCTTCATTTCCAGTTGGAATTGGGCCCTCCATGCGCCTGTACAGGCCCATGCATGAAGGCCCTTTCCATTCATGCAAACTTTGAATCATGCATTTCAGATGCTTTCTCCTATAAATACAAGGCCAATGCTCTTCATTTCTTTAACCTTAAGGCGCCCCAATTGCTGCTGAATTGAAATCCTAGCCATCACTAAAGGAACTAATCCATTTTTCTTCAAATTTTTCAAATCTGAATTTTGATTTCATTGATCAATTTTCAGATCTCAAAGTTCCTAAACCTTCTCTCCTTGATCCATAGTGTCTACTGTAAGCAAAAGCATCCAAGGATTGTGACTCAAAACCTTGCAAATCAAATGTTTACTTCAACTGTTATTTGCTTCGAATCATCTTGTATAGTGCTCTATTTTCATTGTTGTTGTGTCATCTGAAGTCCTCTACATAGAGGCAACATTGCTATGCTTTCAATTTTTGAAAATCATGAAGTTCATATGAACACCACAGAATTTCCACTTCTGATTTCTCTCAATATAGAGATCTAGAATGGAATTGAGTGGTACAGGGGTGACGTACATCACCCCAACTCTCGATTGATGCCTGGATCGTGCCATTTGATTACCATTTTTATTTCTGCAACTTTGGACATGGCCAGAAGTTGGCCGGAGAAGACGGTGGCGCTGGTCATCGTCTGGTCTCCAGATCAGATCAGAACCGTCCATTGCTTTTTCAAGATTTAATCTCGTGTGTCCAATGTTATGACGTTTTATTAGGCTTTGTGTGTTTCAGTTGACCAAGGTGTATGGTGAACGCGCACTTCTAGGTCGTATGATGATCCACCTCAATTAATGAATCTTCATCCAACGCTCCACGCTTTTTCCTTATTTCTATTTTCTTATTTTATTTTCATTTTATATTATAATTCCATTTCATTTTAAAAATTCATATCTCTCTCATTATTGGTCCAAAAATTATGGGACCAATTTCATTCTTCTCCTTATAATTTCTACTTTCTAAAAATGATTTTTAATATTTTTTATTTCATCATTTGATATTTTTTAGTAATTTTCTCTTTTCTGGTTATTTTTAATCCATTTAAAATAGTTTTTGATATTCAAAAAATAAAAAAATATTTTCCAACCTCTTTAAATGATGATAGATCTATGAAAAAATTTCTCATCAATTTATTAATTGATTTGAGATTTATTTGAGATTTTAGTTCAATTAGGTTATTTTTATGCATTTATAATTGATTTAAAATAATTTCTGACTTTTAAAAATGCTGAAATTTTTTGTCAAACTTTTTTTGACCTTGTTGAACTTGGGATAATTCACTTGGACTTTTCAAAGTTGATTTGAAGTGAGTTTGAAGTTTGACCTTTTTTTATTATTTTAATTCAAGTTTTATTTTAATATTAAAAAATGCAAAAAATATTTTATTTGTTTCTTGACTTCTAACCTTCATCTTGCTTCTGTTTTCTATTATTTGACATTGGTATTCTCTTCCTTTGGTCAATACTTGTTGATTAGCACATACCATTTCCATTTATGCACTTTAATTCTTCATCTTCTTCTTCTTTTCTCCTTTTGATCAATGAGTTAAAGATTGGTGGTTAGTACATACCATTTCCATTTATGCACTTTAATCTTCCTTGATTCAAATCCAATTCATCTTGATCATGGATCAAGTGAATGGCTTTGCATTAAGGACAGGTTGCTTCCTAAATCATGCAAAGAACCTAAATCAATACAAGATCATTTATCATCTTCTTTTTGGCATGGCAAGTTGTTGGAGTTTGATTCACTAATCAAGACCTCTAACTTGTGTTGTTGCCTACATTATTATTGACCGACCTCTGATAATTGTGACTTCTACATAAGTCCAATTACAACTGCTTAATATAGCGCTAAATTTGCCTTATGACACACTAACTCTAACATTAACCATTAATCATTAACATTTACTTCTTGTTCTTTACATTTATGCAATTTACTATTCTTGTACATATTATTCACCGGCTTTTCCCCCTTTGCTCATTTGAGCACATGTTTATGTTAATGCAATTTGCCTTTTGCTCACTTGAGCACATAATTGTGTATATATTATTGTGCTTGTGTTTTGTTTTGATTGTTGTGGGCCAAATGCAAAGAAATGGACAAAATGGACTTAGTTTCTAGGATATTCCCTATGCAAAATTGGAGAAAAATGACCTTAATGTTGAAGATGGATTAGAAGGACCAAATCTCTAAACTCTTGTCCATTCTTGATTTACTTCATAGAATTCTTTGATATGTGTGCTTTTGTGCTAGGGGATCCTATGAGAGCTCAAATTGAAGAATCATTGCCATGTTCATCCAAAGTGAAAGATACAAGAGACATTATGGATCTTCTAAGAGCTTGATTGATTATGTTGATTGCTTGAGCTTACACTTATTTTGCTTGCATATTCCAAAGGATGGGAGCTACTTGGATCATCAATATGATCTCAAGAGAGGAACTCAATTTGTGGTCTTGTTTGTTATCCCCCATCTCTTTTATGATTAGTACTTTAGCCATTCTTCTTCTTCCCTCCACTCTAACGCAAGCCAAAACTTTTGTGCAAATATTAACACTCCTTTTTAAAACATTAGAAACCTAAGCCTTATGCTTTTGATTTTCAAACTTCCTTTTCATAACACTTATTTTGAATTGAATCTTTAAGTCAACTTTGACCATACTTTGTAAATACTTTTCATTGGTAAATACAACTCATTCAAATACTTTTGTGGTTTCAATGGCCACCTTTCTTAATCAAAATCTTTTCATAACCTTTAGCTATTAGGTTTGAGTTATCCTCGAGATAGATGTAATGCTCACCTATAACCTCTCACTAGCATGTTAAAGCTATCCTCACATGATGGATTTGTGGTTTTAGGTTGAGTTTTCTCCCTTGGATAACAAAAGACCTTAAGGATTTTAGACCAATCAATTCACCAACTCATTTTGAGATTTTTACCCCGAACTACGAGGTTTTCATCCTAATCTTTTTTTAAGATGGTACGTAGGCAATGGGTTTATCCATCCAAACACAAAATGTAAATAACTTGTATATTCTCTTCTCATCTCTTCAATCATGTTTGCACAAACGAATTTTCACAAAAATACCAACCTTACAACAAGTGTGAAAAGGGCTCCCTAGGAGTACCTAGGATGTTTTGGATGCTTAAAACCTTCCCATTGCATAACCAACCCCCTTACCCCGATCTCTGATATTTTTACTGGTTTTTGATTCGATAAAACTTTTAGGTTTTTGTTCGCTTTCTAACCATTCCTTTGGATAAATAGAAGTGCGGTGGCGACTCGACTTGTATGGTTTACCTTGGATTTAGTCAATATCTCTAATGGTAATGAATACCTCGCTACAATATGCGTTTGCACTTCTTCTTTGATCTTCACTGCCATAGCAGGATGAGTCCTTCTCAACTTCTGCTTGACTGGCGGGCATTATTGCTTCAACGGAAATCTATGCTCCACAATATCAGAATCCAAGCCAGACATGTCTTGTTAGGACCAAGAAAACACATCTGAGTACTATCGAAGAATATCAATCATCCTCTTAACCTCTGGGCACAATTGAGATCCAATCTTGACTTCCTTCACATCCTCTTCGGAACCCAAGTTGACTAACTCAATCTTCTCTTCGAACGGCTGAATGGCTTTTCCTCATGCTCAAGTAAACGAGATAATTCATCAGATACTTCTTCATCACCTTCTTCCTCAGCCTCAAACACAGGGAATTCAAAGTTTGGAGAAGGAGTAGGATCATTGTATTCAATGGTTTTAGAAACCAACTTGCATAATGATTTGATATTTTGATTTTAGAGAAGTAAATTGTGACCAAATATTATGCAGATAGACAATTATTATTTATTTAATCATGTTTTATGTGACTACCATTTTCAGAAAAGCGAAAAGTAAAAATAAAACATCATGGATGTGGATTAATAGAATTGCATTTTATTGATGATCAATTTGAAATATGCCCAACAATGTTCACTTCTCCTTTAGGCATAGGAGAAGGGTTTTCAAAAATCATAAAAACAATTACTTAGAGCGATGAACAATAACAGGAACATCGACAGTGACCCAATTGTTGCAAGCTTTTCCATGCGTCACAAAATTGGTGCAATCTTTATCTTTATCATCCTTAATTACAACAGCTAAGTGTTGTTCATTACCATGAATGAACCCTCCGCTACGGAAACTAGGTTGCACATCTTCAACTTTGATCACAGACGACCCTTGCTGGAAACCCAAACCGGCTCAGTTCTTGTTTTTGGCGACCTCTACCATCCGACCCCACTGATCAGAACTACCATCTTCAACAATCTTCTGAGCATCTTTAAAAGAGGACATAGGTGCCCCAAATCTCTTTTCTTCAGCAATAGATAGAGCTTGGAACGGAGTTCTAATCTCATCCTTAGCTTCCACATACGAGAAAGACGACAGATGACTCACCAACAAAGCTTTCTCTCCACCCACAATGACGAGCTTACCATTCTTCACAAATTTCAATTTCTGATGCAGAATGGATGTAACAACTCCAACTTCATGTATCCACAGCCTTCCTAACAAGCAGCTATAGGTCGGGTGGATGTCTATTACTTGAAAAGTAATTTGGAAATCACTCAGAACTATCTTTATCGGAAGGTCCACTTCTCCTATAACAGTCTTGCGAGACCCATTAAAAGCTTTGACGATCATGCCACTATATCTCATCGGAGCTCCTTGATATGTTAATCTGGACAAAGTTGACTTGGGGAGTACATTCAGAGAAGAATCGGTATCGACCAACACATTGGACAATGCATCCTCCTTATAATTCATCGATATATGCAATGCTAGGTTGTGATTTCTACCTTCCTCGGGAAGTTCTTCATCACAAAAGCTCAAGTTGTTGCAGGAAGTGATGTTAGCCACAATATGTTTAAATTGATCCACTATTACATCCTGTTCTACATAAGCTTCTCTGTGCGCTACAAAACTCATAAGCAGAGACAACACTGAAATTTTGGAAGGAGTTTGGAGCAGCTGCTCCACCATATTGAATTCACTCTTCTTAATCAAACGTAGTACCTCGTCGTTATCATTAGGCTTCAAATTTCTGAATTCAACAGACTGACACTTTGGAGCACTAACTGGATTTGCTACAGGTGCATCAACCTTCTTACCAATATCCTCTACATCTTTTGGGAAAACGGGACCAAAAACTCGACCGCTACGGGTCACCTTTGTAACATCAGCAATGTTCACAACAAAATTGGACGTAGGAAATGGAACCTCTTGACCATTCTTCAACATAGTAGCATTATACTGATACAGAACAACTCTATCGGATGCATACGGGGCCACTAGCCGTATCAAAAACGGTGATACCGATCTATTAATGTTGTTACTGCTGCTGCTGTCAAACTGGATTACCACCCTCTTCGGGGTCTTAAACACTTGAACTATCACATTTACATAATCTATATCCCTCGACTGTTGAATCTATATTACATTCTCATCCATCAACTTCTGAATATCTCTTTTGACAATTGAACAACCACGGGAGTTTACACTGCAAATCGCATAACCGGCATGGTCATGCTCACAATCACTAATGGTACATAAAGTCTTATGCATCTCTACCAAGGACCGACGGATACGTCGCACATCAAACACTCAAAAACTTTCTGGCCAACCATCTACCATATTAATAGAGGAATTACCATGAGAGGGTAATGGGTAAGCTTTCACATTCGGCGTACGGTCCTCAAAGGACACCATCCCACTTTTCACTAGCTTCTGGACCTCGTACTTCAATAGTTAGCAGTTTTCAATATCGTGGCTGGGAGCTCCTTGATGAAAGGCACAATGAAGTTCAGGCTTATACCACCACATAAGTGGTTCTGGGATTTGCGGCGGATTTCTTGGTTGGAGAAGGTTCTTGTGAACCAAAGACGGATATAATTCAGCATATGACATAGGAATAGGATCGAAAGAGACCTTTTTCCTCTCAAAATTCTGTTGTTGTTGTTGATTATTGTTATTGTTGTAGTTGTTTGTTCTTTGTTGTGGCTGTTATTGACGTTGTTGTTAAACTGGCACTGATTGGTTGTTAAAAAATACTAGAATAACAGATTAAACATGATGATGATGTCGACGCGGTTGCTGACTTCTCTAATATGAGGCCTCCTCTGCCTCCCTACAGTTACTGCACTGGTTTCACCTTCCTTCTTCTTAGCGAAACTACTACCATACTTCTTACTTGATGATAGATCTTCTTTAGACAAATGTACCTCTCGAACACCCTCTTCTAACCTCATCCCCATGTTTACCATTTCGGTAAAATCATTGGCGGAACTAGCAATCATGTGTTCGTAATAAAACGAACTCAGGGTCTTAAGGAAAATCTTGGTCATCTCTTTCTCTTCCAACGGAGGATTGATCTGAGCGGCAAGCTCTCTCCATCTCTGGGCATACTCTTTGAATGTCTCTTTGTCCTTCTAAGACATCGACCTCAGCTGGTCTCTATCAGACGCCATGTCCATATTGTACTTGTATTGCTTCACAAAAGCCTCACCCAAATCATTGAATGTGCAAACACTTGCACTATCCAATCCCATGTACCACCTCAAAGTGGCACTAGTTGGATTGTCTTGAAAGTAGTGAATTAATAACTGGTCATTATCAGTTTGCATTGACATTTTCCTGGCATACATGACGAGATGGCTAAGTGGACAGGTATTTCCCTTATACTTTTCAAAGTCAGGGACTTTGAACTTCATCGGGATTTTAACATTGGGAACCAAGCAAAGTTCAACAACACTTTTACCAAACAGATCTTTTCCCCTCAAGGTCTTTAACTCCTTTCGCAGCTCAAGGAATTGGTCTTTCATCTCATCCATCTTCTCATAAACATCCGTACCCTCAGACGGCTCGGAATGGTAGATGGTATCCTCAACACGAGGCATAGTGTGAAAAACTGGAGGTGGAAGAGACATGACAGGGCTAGGTGTCGGCATGGAAGCAAAAGTAGGTGTAAACCCTAGAGGCACAAAGTTCGGCGGCATTCCCCACGGGAATCCGGCAGGCATAGTAGGAGAAAACTGAGTGGCAGGCACGGTTGAAGTAGAAACCTCTGAAATGACAGTCCTCTGAGGAGGAGGGGTTGCAGGCGTTGGAGAAGACTGACTCTGGGAAGCTAGTACAGACTCCATCATGGAAGTCAAACGAGCAATTTCTTCCTTCAACTCTTTGTTCTCTTGTTCCAAATGTTCCATGATTCTCGGTTGATTGGCGCGAGTATTGTATCGGTGAGTCAGATTCGCTGAAGCACAAAAGAATAACCAAAAAGACATCTGGCGGAAGAAAAACCTGTTATGCAAGTGATGCATGAAATGCAATGTTTTGATTGTTTTTATTTTCAAGGAACATACTATTTTATTTGTAAGTATATAATAAAAATTTGATTGGTCATAAAATCTCTTTTATTCATACAATTTTAGAAGGATTATACTGAGTATAATTTCAAAAACCAAAGTACAAATACAACAAAAAAGGAAACTAATCATCATAAGGATCCCCTAACAAGGGTATCAGATGATTTGGCTGCAGGTGCGTACTTCCTTCGGATGCGTCGAATCTCGGACTCAAAGGATGTATTCAACTGAGCCTTCTCAAGAATTAGCTAATCAAAAATCTTCTTCCAGGCACCGGAAGGCTGAGGCATACTAGAGGAAGGTGGACCCTATGGCTCTCTCTGTCTCTTCATTGCTCGGTCTTCAAGAAGTTCAATAAGTGCATCTTTGTCCTTATACTCAAGCTGCAACTCCTCATGCTTTCGGCTCAAAGCATGGAACCGCTCTTACCACACATCCTTCTCTTGCTTCATCTTGGAGAGTGCATCTTCCAACTCCTCTACATCTTGGTTAGGGAGAGTGGATGGCTCAACCACAACCATAGATGTAGGTCTCTCACAAGCATATGGCATCTTCAACTCCAAAGCTCTCTTCTTCACCCAAGTACTGTAAGCTTCCAAAGCTACATAGTTGCACGGACCAAGCTCGGATCTTCCTCTCCTATGCACATTATGCCAAGCATGTATCATCTTCTGCTTCAAATGTTAAGGATCCTTACCCTCTTTATAGAAAAGACCTTCTAACTGAGTGTTATTAGGTTTATCTCTCAAGGGGAACCCAAGTTGACGACGAGCCAAAGTAGGGTTGTAGTTGATTCCTCCTTGTGTATCAATGTGAGGCATATTAGAGAATTCACCACAACTATAAATAATATCCAAGCTACTCAACGCAGAATCATACCAAACTATATCATCATTAGTGAGGGAAAAAAGTCTCTGAGACCACCTTAGACATTGTTTGTTCTCCACAAAAGCAGGCGTCGGAGGCAAGTGCGAAATAAACCACTTGTGTGGAAGAGGAACACAACATACAATAGTCCCACCACCTTTAGAATTCCTCAAATGCAAAGAGAAGTACATATCACCCAACAAAGTAGGCACAAGATTCCTAATCAAGAAGATTCTAATGGCGTTAACATCAACAAAACCGTCAATGTTAGGGATTAAAGCCAAACCATACATGAGAAACACAAATATAGCTTCAAAAGCATCCACACTACCGGCCTGAGCAAAGGCAGTAGCTTTCCCAATAAGGAACTAAGAATTAAACCCAAACATTCCTCCTTTCTTCACCCAATGAGCCTCAATCTCAGACTTCTTCAGATGAAGAGCTTCAGCTATAATATGAGATATGGGAATCTCTTCCAATCCACTAAAAGGCACCTTGTCAGAAATAGGTATTCCCAAGAGATGGGTATACTCCTCTAACGTAGGCATAAGCTGATAATCATGAAAAGTGAAGCAACGGTAGAGAGGATCATAAAACTGAACCAAAACACTCAAGAGTCTTTCAACTACATCAACAAATAATACAGATAGAAGCTTCCCATGACGTTGTTTGAAGTCCAAGGGATCTAATACAAAAGATGATAGCTTTCTTAGCTCTTTCAAGTCGGGGCATCTGAAACTATACTTCTTAGTGTTCCTTCGTCCATAATCCATGGTCTGAAAATATTTGCAAATAAAACCTCAGTTCCTTGAAGTTATTTTTCGTGTGATAAATGTTATGATGCGTATGAATGCATGAATGCAACAATCACAAATAAGGGATCACACACAAAGCAAACAAATAAAGGTCAAGGGATGAACCAAGTCATCGTTCAGATCAATCATCCATTTTGGTGGATTATGGTTTTCAACTTATCAACACCCAAGTTCCATTGATATTGACAAGACTTGATTGGATCAACCAAGAATCAAGGGTTTGTTATGAGTCACGAGCATGGAGTCAGGTTAAGAACCATCCTGAAGGAGTATACTAAGGATTAAAACCTGTAGATCATGTTCTAAAAAGTTACCAGAGTCTTAATTCTATCTATTAGATATTACAAGTTAGGATGACCAACTCATCAACCCATAATATTCTCAAGAGAAACTCGTCTGAGTGGGGTATCGCGTAACAACTGTTATCAAGTCTACACCTGAACAGTCTCCACACAACGTCCTAAATAGGCCAAGTTGGGTTAAATGTTCTACGATCCTCAGCTTCTCGGACCCTGAATCAGAGAAAATAATGCCTAACCACAAATAACTTGTGTGATGTCAATAGCTCCAAAAGGGTATCCACTGAGTAGATGGGTGTCAAGCCAACTTGTTAAGGACTACTCCACACAAGTCGAAAATGACTATACCATCCTCCTATCTTAATTGCAATCAAGTTCGGGTTAGAACTTACCTCACCACTCTTAGATCACCAAGCACAACAAGCAGATTATATTACACAAAACAAATATACAAACATCAAATATACAATTATATACACATAAAAAAGTAGGCTAAACCAACTGAGGACTACTCCCCAGCAGAGTCGCCACTTAATTTCTGTAGCGGTAAATTCATGACCATTAAGTTATGGATATACTTAACATCAATAAAATCAGAGTCGCCACCATGCTTTTATTGTTTCCAGTGGAAAAGGGAAAAGTACGAACAAAACCCAAAGATAAGAAGTTTTCAAATCAAAACTAATAAAATGCCAGAGATTACAGCTAAGGGGGTTGGTTACACAGAGGGAAGGTGTTAGCACCCAAAGTGTCCTAGGTACTCCTAGGGAGCCCTTTTTTATGTGTGTATGTGTTTGGGTATAAAATGATGTTTGCAACAAATAGAGTGTGAGGATGAGAAAAGAATTCATTAATTACATTTTGTGTTTGACAAGACCTTCGGACTTGTGCCTACGTACCAATATAAAAATGAGGGATCAAAACCTCGTAGTTCGTGGTATCAATTTCAAAGTGAGTGAGTTTCTTTTAACAAAATTTTAAGTTTAAAGGAGGCACAAAGGGCCTAAAAGAGTTTGAATATGTGTTAGTTCTTTATCTCTTTTGAATCTTTTAAGTCAATATGATTAGATTTATTCACAAGTTTGATTTAAGAAAAGATTTTAAAATGCAATGGCATAAGACCAAAGTTTCTAATTTGCAATAACGTCTAAGTTTAGAAATCACAAGCAAAGAAGGTTTTCGAAAAGAGGGAGAGATTTGAAATTTAAGAAATGGGAGGAGATGAAGAGACTAATCCTAAGCAAAAATTTAAAAGTTAAGAGTTGAAGAGATCTGACCAATGGGATGCAATCCAATAGACAAGAATGCCATATAGAACACCACTTTTCCCTTGGACTTTAAAATCAAGAAATATCAATACGCAAGTAGCAAGATGAAGAGCAAGGCATCAAATAAAGATAGCCACATCCAACCTAGCGACCCCATAGTCTTCTTCATAATCTTCCCCATGTGTCATATGACATGCTCCTTGAAGGGCTCACAATAAGGCATTAGACACAGGTTCAAAATAACGTTTGCATCAAGACCATGTAGCAGATGAACTCATGAGGGACCTCAATATTTGTTTCAGATGAAAGTTCAATTCACAATGACTTGGTTTCAGAAAAGTTGGCATTGACCAAGTCCTTTTGCATAGGGAGTGTTGCCTAATTCTAAGTCCAAAGCTCAGATCACAATCCAACAGTCCACACAAAAAATCTTTTAGGGTTTTTATTATTTATTATGTAGTTTAAGATCCTAAGACCATAAACACAAACAAAATACTCAATTAAGTATATACAATCACAATTCATGGCTCAAGTTTCCACACAATATCATGAAAGGGGGGAGACTTACAATCTCACTTACTAGAATGCTATGCATTTTGTGTCAAAATTTAGCGCTATATTAAGCAATCGTAATTGGACTTATGTAGAAGTCACAACTATCTGAGGCCATGCAATAAATGTTTTGGTGTTAATGCATGTTAGAGATATGTCATAATGAACCATACTCCTAAAACATGCCACACACAAAAAGAAAATGATCAAAGGGTGGACCTAATCTCATTCATACTTGTATTGGTTTATGAACCAATTAACCTTAGGATATTGAGATGTCATTGGCCAATGAGAGGAATGGGATATAAAGGGATTGAAGATGAAGATGGAGGGGAAAGGAGACAAACACAAATTGGTCATGGGAGGAATTTTATCAAATTAAAATCATTCATTCATTTTGGGAGACGAAACATACATTTCATCAATCCCCTAAATCCAATGATTTTATTCATAAACACAATAGTAAAACTCCACAAGTCAATAAAAATGGCTCAACATAATTTATTCATAATTAAACAAATTAAAAATGAATTAAAAATGCATTAAATTAAATTATGTTTTATCAAAAACCTAAAACCTCTTCAAAACACCAAATAAATGGCCAAGAGATTTATTGTAGGTCAAACAAGGTCAAAGGACCTTGGAGAAAAAATTTCACTATATTTGAAAAGTCAGAAGTAATTTTAAACAATTAAATATATGCACAAAAATAATTAAATAATGAAAAATATCAATATTGATCCCAAAAAATAATTTCAATACAGAAAATGAAAGAGGAAAATATTTGAATTTTTTTGGTGAAAGTCCCATATTTTTTGTATCAATAATGAAATTAATATGAATTAATGAAAATAAAGCAATTAAAATTGAAATTCAAAAATTCAAAAATACGTGGACCATCTGATATCCCTCATTAATTGAGGTGGCAGATCAAGTAGTCCAAAGCACGCATCCATGTGGTCATTAGTCAATTGTGCAACACGCGTGGTAATAAAAACCAACGCCCCAAATTAAAACATTTTGAATGGATCCTGTGGTTGAGAAGCTTGCCAGCACATCGTCGGAGCCAGAGCTACGGTCTTCTTCTCCGGTGGACCTCACCGGACTCGTCCACCTTCAACCATCACCAAAATGAAAAATCAAGACATGGATTGAAAGAAAGCATGCTCAGGAGCTCGAATCTGGCCTCAATTTTGTCTAATTCCAAGTATATGAAAAGATACAGGAAATTGAATTTTGAGGATCATGATCTGAGTTGCTTTGATTTGACCTCAAAGCAACTCAATCTTGTTGCCTACACTGGTAGTACTTTAGACAACCAAAAATCAACAAGAATAGTGGAGAAATAAGAGAGAATCGAAGAGTGGAAGTTTCTGAAAATTCACCTTCGAGTTGATCCAATTTGACTTGATCTTGATCTGGATTTGATTGCTTTCTCCTCCTCTTGCTTGCAGGAACCAAATCGAATGAAGATGGAAGTGAATTTCTGGAGTTTGAACTTCCAAACAGATGGTGAAGTTCAAGCTCGATTTCAAAAGAAATCTTAGAAAATTCTATGGCAGTGAGGGTTTGAAGAGGTCCAGCAAAGCTTGGGCAAGGTGTTGATGATGAATCTGAAGCCTTAAGCTTGTTTAAATAGGTAGTGTGTTTGATATTTGCACCATTTGAAAATTTGACAAAAATAGTAATTCACTTGCATGGGTGCATGGACAATCATTTGGGCCTTGAGAGTGATGTAATCCAACTCCAAATCATGCACAAAGTCTACTGAACTCATAATGTGCAAGCATGCAAAAGCAAATGATCATTTGAAGTTCAAACTTGCCAAAACACTTCCCATAATGGAGCCATGGGTAAGTCCTTCAATTTTGATCCAAATGAGATTATCTTGGATGTTTTGGAAAGGTAAGATCAAGGGGAACAACTTTTATGTTGAACACTTTTTCATTTGAAGCTTTTATCATGATGAATTTTGAGGTGGAAGTTTGGGAAACCAAACATATTTGAAAATTTTCTAAGTCCCAAGTCAAATGTTCACTTCTTCCACCTTGAATAACTTTTTCTATGGGCCTCAAATGAGAAACGTTCCTTCATAAAAGTTGTATCTATTTCAAACCTATTCAATTTGTTCACCAATTTGACCTCATTTGGATTTGGCATGAAGGAGTTATGCATTTTAGAAGTTGAGGAAATCACTTGTTCAATGGCATTGGTCCAAAATGACCTATAATGTTTCCTCTTGGCATATGCATTTTCAATTTGAATTTACACTTCCTCTAAACATAAAAGTTTAATTAGACATCTTGAATTTTATCATGCAATTTTAATTTCTTTCATATCATAAAAATTGAGCAAGTTATGATCTTGGGAAGTTAACCTCCAAATTAGGGTTCAGACAAAATGACCTATAATCTTTCACCATAAAAATGACTTTCCAAGCAAACCTAGATCTTGACCTTAACATGAAAGTTGCTTGTAATGTCATTTTGAGTAACTTTTCTCTTAGAATAATTTTCATATGACAAAAATTGTAGGAGATAGGGTCTAGGGAACCCCAGTTTTCATTAGTTGATTTTCTCTGGTCAACCACCATGAACCAACTTGCTAGCTTGACATTCTCTTGAATTTTGGGACTCATGGAGGATCATATATGCGTAGGATGATGTAATGTGAAGTATCCTTTGAAATACTTGATCAATTGTTGAAGAAACGTGTTGAAGAAGTCACAAAAGATACCCAGATGAATTACGGTTTCCAAGGCAAACCAACACCAAACTCTTGATGATTTCTTGATAAAAATAACATGTGAAGATCATGGGGATCCATACATGATACTTAGAGCCAATGTAGACCAATTCTTGATTGAGCTCCTTGCAATGAGGGTCTTAAACCCTTGATATGAGCTTGATAGATCATAGGTGAGCATACACACCACCTACAAAAGATGAGCAAGATAAAGATAGCTTCAAAAGCGTCCATACTACCAGCTTGAGCAAAAGCAGTAGCTTTTCCAATGAGAAACTCATAATTTATCCCTAGGATCCCTCATTTCTTCATCATATTAGTATCGATCTCAGACTTCTTCAAACGAAGAGCATCAATTATGACTTGAGATCCCGAAATCTCCTCTAATCCACTAAAAGGCACTTTGTTAGATACGTGAATACCCAAGAGATGGGCATACTCCTCTAACGTGGGTGTCATACCCCAATTTTCACCCCTAAGCTTCATAGTATCTTAATCAAGGATTGAATTCATACTTTTAATTCATAGATACCCTGGTTTGATCACAAATATGGATCTAAGTGATTTTGGTCTTGATAACCTCTCCTTGGTTGTTTGCCTAAGCTAGGGTTTGGAATCTCACTCATTGTATCACCCATTGTTTTGCTTTGTACTATTAATTTTGTCATCTTTAACTTGCTTGGTCTATTATTACTATGTGCTTGGCTCAAAGGTATATACATTGCATTTGCATCATTCATCACTAACTTCATGCATTTAGATAGATTTTTGCTCTTGTGTTGTGCTTATATCTTTTGTAGTTAGATGGTGTAAGGTTTGAGAAATTTGAAGATCAAAAGAAAGGGAATTATGGTCGTAATCATTCAAGGTTTATCACTTGGCATTGAATATTATGATTTTCATGGATCTTAACATGATTTGGTCATTATTTGTGCATGTCATCACAAGGAATTGCTTCATTGGCTCTAAGACTGGATAGGTTGACTTCCAAAGGTCATAACATTTTCATCAAGCAAGCTATGAATGTGTTTTTTTTTAATTGGACTCTATTATTCATTATATACAACTTATCTTCATATGTCAAGAGCCAATTGTGGATGGAAAACCATTTTTGAAAGCAAAACATCTCAAGTTGTCTAGGGTTTTGACCTAATTTTCAAGTTGAACTTCCCAAGGTCATAACTTGGCCAATAATTATCATATGGAGCCAATTATTTTTCTAATATGCTCCAATTAAGACCCTCTACAAGTTTGATTCATTTTTCAAGAATATAATTTGCTTGGTTTAGCATTTGATTTTGAAGGTCTCCCTATTTAGTACCCTAATTTTTCCCAACTTCAATTGACCATAACATGGTCGATTTGCATCCAAATGGGGTGTTTATTTTCACCAAATAAATAATGATGACATACCTAACAAGTTTTATTTTGATCACAAAGTACAATTTTAAGTTGAAGCCCATTTATTTTGGGAAAACATTACTGGTCATCCATGGTTCCTAGTGATTTTGAGCCAAAAGTACAAAACATCACAACTCCTTCAATTTTTATACAAATGAGGTGGTTCTTCTATAAAACTCAATATTACAACCATTGTGAATATTTTATCTTCACACATCAAAGGCCAATTTTGAGTAGAAAAGAGTGAATGAGGTCCATACATTATAGGTCATTTCCTTAAATTTTTCCAACTTCACTACTCCATAACTTTCTAAATTTTAACCCAAATGAGGTGTTTCTTTTTTCTATCATCTTATTTCCATTCTCTAAAACTTTCGTACATTGTCCAAAAGCCAAAAATGCATAGATCAAGGACTTGTAGTGCAAACCTCAAAGTTGCTAAAATTGTCCAAAAGTGAAAAAATGAGGTTTTTATCTAAATGATTTTTGGGTGTTTTTCCAACTCAAATACCTCATAAATGGTTCATATGACTTGTGTGCATCATTGTTTGAGGTTAATTCAAGCAAAAACTCAAATTGACCATTTCGTACCATGCATTTCAAGTTATTCATTCATGTCACATAGCCAATTTCCAAGTTACACATCTTTGAGCTCAAATTTTCGTGTCATTCAATTATATACCAATTATGTGGTGTGTGTGCATAAATGTATACCATAATTGAGGGCTTAAACCATGAAATTTCTCCCAACCCGAGCCATAATGTGATTTTTGGGCAAAACTCTTTTTTTCTCAAACCAGTCAACATTGCTACAATTGGACCTCAAACAAATTATGAGAAACCCAATTACACTTGTTGTTTACATTCATCCATGAGCCGCATCATGTGTGTATCCCATATTTCTCAACTTTTCCAATTTTCACCTTTTTGAATCAAATCACAAAATGAGCAAGGACAAGGACAGTTGGCCACGATTTTTGATTCAAGACAAATTAGTGGTGAGGGTATTGTGTCTGCACATGCCATTAGCAAAGGTACAAGATCCACATCACCAAAAACTTGACTTCTAAGTTTGTGAAAAATTCAATTCTACCCTTTAACCTAATTGAGGGTGTTCAGCAAGCTACCAACACAACCATTCTCATGCTTCAAGAGACATAGAATCTCTGCAAAATGTACTACTGAACCTCTGAACTTTGGATCGAATTTCAAATCACAAGCATCTTCAAGTTATTCCTTTGGCTCAGTAAGATTTTATGAAGTATGGTGGAGGTGTGACAACTTGAAGCAAGCAAAACAGTGGCCTGTGGAGGAAGAACGAGTTCTATGAAATCAGGAACTCAAGTGCTCCTCAAGAGGTATAAAATCTGAACCAAACATTAAATCTCTGGATGTCATGTTGTTGAGAATTTGTTTATGGTTATCAACATAGCTTTTAATTTCATTTTCATGAACTGAGTAGTATTCTATCTTGTTTTTTAGTTAAGGGTTTCATTTTGTTCCTACCTTTGATTGGCACTACTGAGTACTCATAAATGATTTTTGATTCCATAATCTTACCAGCCTTGAAATTCTGAGCAACTTTCTTTCTTTGAGTTTCATGTTTTAAGTTGTTTTTACTTTTTTCTAGAAACCGGCCACCGTCCACGATGGTCCGGTCATCTTCTCAGGAGACCACATGTTCCTCCCTCCAAAATTCAAAAATTGGACCAATGGGAGTGTAACATGTGGTCCCTCCAAATGTTTAAATTTATTTTGTTCCCATGAGTTAAGAAACACGTCTTGTGGCGGGCTGACATTAGATCCAAGGGCTCATACTAAGCCACCTCACTAATGAGGAAAAGGAATAGATATGTGTGTGTGCCTACTATAGACCTTTCTCCCTTATTTTTCACTGGATTGCATTTTAATCAACTTTTGTTACTTTTTCTATTTATTTTAATTATTTTGTTTATTTCATATCTCTTAAACTATTTGGAATTTAGAAAAATGTCCAACATGAAAGTTCTTTGGAATAATTTTCTCGTCTATAATGTGATTCTTGTTTATTTTTCTGACCAAAAGAAAATTAAAAATCATTTTTCTCTTTTTATGTGTTGTTTTTAATGTATTTAAATCATAGTAATTTCAGATTACATGATAAAAATCCCATTTTTTTTGGGTGTGATCCTATATAAAATAGGTGGTACTTTTCCTTCTTTGAGCTTTCTGTTTTGAAGCATTTTTCATTTAGTTTGATTTTTAGGGTTTATTATCCATTTATCTCCAAAGTTTGAAAATACCGAAGTGTTTCAAATTGGTTCATAAATGGTATATAGTTATATTTTTGGTTTCCATAGGTAATTGGTGACATCTTTTGTGTTGAACACTTTTTCATTTGAAGCTTATTTCTTAAAGTTCAAAATTAGGGTTTTCCTTTTGCCCCTTTTGCTTGATTCAAGTTGTAACTTGTTCTTGATGCATGATCAATGTGAAACAATTGTACCCTTGGTTTTAATATTATATTTGGAGACTTTCTTATGTTTAAAGTTTTTCATTTGAACCCTTTCTCATTTAGTGCTGATTTAGGTGTTTATTTTGCTGTTTGTGATAGTTTTTGACTTAAGAATGGACCTCAAATCTTGATGCTTGATTTATGATTCCATATTGATGTTTGTATGACATTTTGGAACATGTTTTATTCTGTCCACTTTTCATTTTTAGCTCCTTTTCATTTTCATTTGATTTTATGTTTAATTTGACCTAGTTTTGACATGTTGTGTGATTAGAACCATAACTTTTTTGATACTCATCATGAATGCAATCCATGAACATTATTGGTTTTCTATATCATTTTTATTCATCTCATCTTCCAAAATATTTTTTATATCTTGCACCTTTGATTCAATTTCCAAGCATGTTGTAGATAAGGGTTTATACCTTGCTGGCATGTCTTGTTTTGATTCCCTTTTTGTCAACTTGCTTGATTAATGATTCATTTCGATTGCATTTGATTCTGACCTCACTATGTGTAATTTAATAAGTTAAGTGTTGTTGCATTTTAATCCTTTTCCATTTTCATTTCATTTTTTTAGAAAGCATGTTTAGTTTGCATTCCATTTGTGACTTGTTTTGATAATCATGTTCAAATGTTCCTTTCCTTGCATGAGAAAAATACCAAAAAAATATATGTCATTCTGGACTCATACTTATCCATTTCATCTTTTGATGTTTACTAACAATTTTGATTCTATGTTATAGTTTAAAATTTGTTAAGTCATTAGATTAACATTGTTTCTCTTCTTGTTACATTCAAGCATTTCATTCAAACATGGTGAAAAAGAAAATTACAAAGAGGAAGAGCCAATCAAAATCAAGTGAGGACAGCAAGATACCAAAAGATACCTTATCAAAGTGATGGATTATTTGCTTTCATTTTTCTTTTTATTTGCCTTTGAGATTCCATGTGTGGAAGGAAAATATCACCTTAGGACTAGTTTATCTTTCTTGCTTTTCAAAGTGATGTAATAAGGACACTATGGACACTATATTTATGTAAGGGTATGGGACTTTTCATGAGGGATAGGTTAGAGGTTGTTTGATTTAATGCCTTAAATTAAAACCAACCTAAAATCAACCATTCAAAACTAAAGTTACTTTCTTGCATGAAAAAACTTTTCACCTCCCTTGTCCATAACTTAGTAAGCCATCCTTTTTAATGTTAAAACACTTTGTAAAAGACTTGATAAAGGATTTAATCTAATCAAATATTAAAAAACACAAAACTCACTTTATTTTAAACTCCCGCATTTACTTGGTCCATATACCAAGCACCCAACCAATGTTGTAAGTCGGGTGTCTTTTTAGCCTCGCAATTGACCGGCCACAAGGGTGGACCACAAAAGATCAAGAAAGAACAAAATGATGTACAATGGATAATATATTAAGTGATAAGGCCTATTATCACTTGCTCTAATAAAATCAACCAACAACAAACAAAAATAATCTCTTAGGTGAACAACGAAGCTTTGATCCCTCATTGCACTTAGGGGGTACGTAGGCATGAGATGTTCACACAAATATTTGCAAGCATAATAAAAAATGCAACCTCACCCCTTTCTTTTTCTTGTTTTAAACCCACTCACCTTTTAATCCCCATAATAAGACAAACAATATATGACCAATGGTTCCCTTGGAGTACCAAGGATGCGAAGGATGCCTAACACCTTCCCTTTGCATAAATGACTTGCTTACCTAGATCTCTATCTTAGGGTTTTATCGATATTTTCCCTTTCCATGTTTTTTTGGATACAATAAAGTTTGGTGGCGACTAATGCTTAGTGATTTAATTGAGTTAAGATAATCCAATATCTTATATTCAAACATCCCTTCACGATAGGTGGCAACTCTGCTGGGGATACCTATTTGCACCCCCAATGGCAAAGTCAATCCAAATTACTTATATATTGTTGTTTGTTTTATGTGTGATACATGTGTGGTGATATAAGCTTTGACCCGAGCTTGAGCATAAACATAAGAATAGGATGTGATATAGTCATGAAAACCCCATTGGTTTAGGTGATATGCGGTTGACATGAGATTCGCACTTGGTGGAGACTCCCCCTGATTTCTCGAGGCCTTATGATCTAGTCGTAATGGTATTAGAGAAGGAAGGCCCTAGGGTTTGAACACCGAGAACCATAGAACCCAATTAACCCATTTTTTCCTACTTAGGAACGTGGTGTGATAATACCTTTTTGTCCTAGGCTTCGTGGGATTGATACACGATACCGCACTTGAACGAGATTCTCTTTAGGTTATTATTGGCCCTCACATATATGATAAGTCGGTAATAACTTCGAGATGGATTGTCAACATTCAAGCACCTTTGTAGAACCTGGTTACTTGTTCTATCTCCTAAACTTATAGATCATACCTTGTGGGAGGGGGGTTTGACATTATCCACCTTGGCTTCATGCTTATGATCCTAAACCAATAACCTTCCATTATGTGTTCATGTATTCATGCATCATAACGTCCTTTATCCATATTCAAGGAGAAATTACTCGGATTATTCCAAACTTGGACAAAGAAAGTCCATTGGAATATTATACTTGTTTGACCCTTGAGGTCCCTCCGATAAAAAATACTGGTATGTCCCTCGGTTTTCTCTCGGATAGATGTTACATCGGTTTGTCTCTAAAGGTTGCGATGCCCGTATTATTCTCCGAGTTTGCAATAAATTGGGTTATGATCCTTGAATATGGATAAAGCATTTTCATTGAAAATTGTCAACAAAAAAAACTTTGGTTATCATTTTAGTTTCAAGGATTCAAAAGTATACTCATTTTTAAATTTATTTCATTTTCTTAGGATGTCTTCGGAAAAAGAAACTAGGAGTCGGTTCCAGCTCAGTTTTCCCGATCTAGATATGTCTCTATTACAAGACGTGGCCACACGTGTGGAAGACCTTGATGGTTTAAGGAAGAGGTGTGGAAATATCTTATCTTTGATGAAAGTGAAAGTGGATAGAAAGGCTTTGAGGGTTCTTTCACATTTTTATGACCCAACGTATCATTACTTCAGTTTCCCCGATTATCAATTATCCCCAACTCTCAAAGAATTCACTTACACTGCGTGAATTCCAATCCGTAATAAGGTTCCTTTTATTGGAGGAGAGGAGATACCAAAGTCCCACATTATTGGGGCATCTCTACATGTTCCAAAGGTTGAAGTAGAAAATGGTCTCACCACTAAAGGAGGAATTTTCGGTTTCCCCATCAAGTACTTAGTGGAAAGAGCTTCACATTATGCCAACATAGGATGTAATGATGTTTTTGTGGCAATCTTGGCCTTGATGATTTATGGGATTCTACTCTTTCCAAGCTTTAAAGACTTTGTCGATATGGATGCCATTCGGGTTTTCACGACTTGTAATTCGGTCCCTACTCTTCTAGGAGATGTCTATTACTCCATCCACTTTAGGACCGATAAAAAGGGTGGATGGGTACGTTGTTGTGCACCTATAATGTACAAGTGTTTTATTTCTCACTTTCCGCGGTCCACTCTATACAACAAGGACAATCTCATATGGTCAAAAAGGCTTGTGGCTCTTACTAATAGGGACATTGTATCGTACAACGTAGCCTATGATATTGGGACAATTGTAGTGAGTTATGGAGAATTCCCCAATGTACCTCATATTGGTACCAAGGGAGGTATCACCTATAATCCATCTTTAGCATACTGTCAGCTTGGCTATTCCATGGATGATAAGCCTAAGTCTCTTTTGGTTACTCCTGTTGCTATACGAGAAAGTGAAGAGAATGTGAATCTTAAAAGGGATGTTTTGAAGGCTTGGTCTCATATTTCTCACAAGAAAAGGTCTGAGTTAGGTCCTCGAAATTATGTGGCAAAAGAGGCTTATACCACTTGGGTTAAAAATTGGGCTTCTAAGCTCAAAATTCAATACCTCCCTCCCCCACCTTTGGGTAGCGAGCCTATGGAACCTGCTCATGTCTCTTTTAAGGAATTCAAGAAGCTAAAGGCCGAAAACACCCAGTTAGTGAAAGATAGAAACATTTGGGAAAATAAATTTTACTTTGCTAATGGGGAATATTCTAAACTCCGTAGTCAACTGTAAGAGAAGGAATATTTGATTGTTCGAAAAAAGGTATCTCTAGAAGAAGGGGTCGCTAAAAGGCAAAGGCTAGATAGAGATCTCAAGGCGTCTTGGTTTGCTTCTGATCAACACAAGGAGAAGTTGCTGCATACTGAGGGACTTCTTGGATAAGAATTGGAAGAGAAGACCGCTTTGAAGGCTGAGTTGAAGACTAGGCCTAGGGTTCCTTGATTTGTTGTATTCATGTTTATACTTTTCTTAATTTCCTTTATTTGTAAGCACTTATTGTCTTTCCTTTTAATACAATGTTACTTTCAGTTTGAAAGAAGTTTGCAAATGTTTAAAACTTATCAAGTCCTTGAAGTAAGAAGTGATTAAAAACAAAAAGAAATCATGTGTGTCCATGCATCATTTGCACTATCGTTCATTGTCATATTTTGTCAAAATAAAATACTTTTCAAAAGTCTCATTCTTGTATATTCTCTTCTTCATAAGTTCCTGCTACTCTTCACAGATATCCAACAAGGGCTAATATTCAATTGAAGAAGGATGCTCTCGAACAAGCAAATCGTGAACTGTATGAAGATATTTTCACTCTTCAAGCCATCCAGGAGAACAAAGCTGCATTGATTGACACCTTGATTGCAAGGTTGAAGCTCATACCTTTAACTCCTTTGAGTACAACCGTGTCTACTCTGGTTGTTTCTGATACTACTATACCTACTACAATTTCTACCACAACTGTGGTTACTGCTGCTGCGAATACCGGCTTCGGTATGTCATCCGGATTTTCCTACCCCTTTGGTCATCCTCTTGGTCCCTATGGTCTTTATGGACCCCAACCTCTTGGTTCTCATCCACATGGGTCACAACCCCTGGTTTCTCAATCGCTCACCTCACAATGAACTGTGTCTCAGGTTTTTGTTCCTCAATACTATGGCGCCAATCCCTATGGAGCTCAGCTTTCCATGCCCATGGGAAACCCTAACTATATTGTATCACCTACTACTGTGGTTACTTACCCTTTACAATAGGACCCTATTGATTTATATCATGGCCCGAGCATCCAGTCAGACGCTGCCGAGGACACAATACAAGGTCAAATCCAAGCTCTTAACAAGAAACTGAATGCCCTCTAATAGAAGGATTTCTTTGGCAAGAACGCAAGCAAGATGTTCCTCGTTCCAAATGTAAGGGTCCGTGCTAAATTCAAGATACCGGAAGTTGAGAAATATAAGGGCATTACTTACCCTCAGACACACCTAGTCATGTATTATAGGAAGATGGCCGCCTACATAGATAATGACAAACTCTTGATTCACTAATTTCAAGACTCTTTGTCCGGTGCTTTGTTAAGGTGATATATGAGCTTGGAGCGTGCAAAAATTCAAAACTTTCTTTATCTCGGTGAGGCATTTATGCAACGCTATAAGTATAATCTAGACATGGCACCAAATCATACTCAATTGGGCAGCATGTCCCAAAAAGAGCGTGAATCATTTAAAGAATACTCACAAAGGTTGCGGGAAGTTGCTGCCCAAGTCACTCCACTTATTGAAGAAAAAGAACTGTGCAAATTATTCTTGAGGACCTTGGACTCCTTTTACTACAAAAAAATTATTTCGAGCATGCCTCATGACTTTGCCGAGATGGTAGGGGTCGGTGTACAACTCGAAGAAGGGGTAAAAGAAGGAAGAGTGGCTCGTGATAATTCTACATCTACTAGTGGCACCAAAAAGTTTGGTGGATCGCAGAAAAAGAAAGAAGGAGATGTTAATGCTGCTTCCCACCACAGAGCAAATAATATAAGACAACAACATCAACCAGCTGCCCAAGCAGCTCTAGTTCTACAAGTGCAATAACCTATTCCAGGCTACTATTGAAGCTAGCGGAAATATACTCGAACGTATCACACGCTCGAACATACAACAGAGCCACCATCGAACTTTATTTATCCCCAGAGGGAAGGGAAAACATCGATAAAACCCAGGGGGAAAGAGATATACTGGGTAAGGAAGTCGGTTATGCAAGGGGAAGGTATTAGCACCCCAAACATCCATGGTACTCCATGGGAACCGTTTTGATTGTTCTCGCTCGAATAGGTGTCATCTAAAGATTACTCACAAAAGAATGAAGGGAAAGGAAGGGAAATAGATAAAATGATCGGTGAGGATTGGGGCCCTCATGCCTACGTATCCTCATAGTGCAATAAGGAATTCAGAGCTCCGTAGTTCAAAGAACTAATGGTGGGAGATGAAAAGAAGTGTGATATAGGTATGGCCTGAGCTAAAGGGTTATATGATTTGAACTCCAACAAGGGGTGAAAATGTGAACCCAAGAGTAAAACTGGTATGAACCAACACGTGAGGGCCTACAACATCGTGTTGGAATAACCAAAAAGAAAGGGTTGCCTAAATGCGGCTGCAAAGTAAGTAAGGAGATGTTTGTCTAAGCTACAAGGTCTGACAAGATAAACAAAACGGCTTTTGGTTCACAAAAAGGGGTACAAGATGGAGCATAAAGGTATAGTGTATTTGGCTCAAATAATCGGTATATCACATGAAATAAGCGAAGGTAGATTACGAAGGTATCATGGAGATGAATGGGGTGAAGTGACCTAAGTCACAGAATAGAGTATATGGTGATAAGTGACTGAAAAGGTATAGTTTGAAATCGAAAGTCAAAGTATCTTGGAATCCATAGGAGAAATGGATTTGTACCATAGAGGGAAAGGTGGCATGAACCACAAGTGAGAGTCTAAGACATGGTATCACTATATGGTTGGCCGAAAAAAGAAGGAATTAAGTGTTCAACTGCATAGCGCGAACAACTCTAGGTGCAAAAGCGGACTATCCATTAGGCGTCCTAAAAGGGTATATATATGGAATTCCCAAGAAAGTGTATCTCGATGTCAAAGGTATAATATGTCACTAGGTGGACGATTTATGATCGAAGGTGGGTAATGAATTGTGAAAGATATGAATGGTGCCATAAGGCGAAGGAGGAATAATTAAAAGTATGCTCGCCAAGGATTCGCATCCTCGTGCCTACGTATTCTCATTCTGTAATGAGAAAGTCAGAGCAATCGTAGTTCGGAACTACGAAAAGAAAGGAAAGGGAGATATACAGTGATGAAGATTATAACTTGCACCAACAGAATGGTATCGAGGGAGCTCACGAAGATAACTGGCTTCGAACTCAAGAGTAAAACTGGTATGAACCAACACGTGAGGGCTTACAACGTCGTGTTGGAATAACCGAAAAAAGAATGAATTAAGTGTTCGACTGCATAGTGCGAACAACTCTTGGTTCACAAAGAGGACTATTCATTAAGCGTCATAAAAGGGTGAAAATGAGACCCACAAGAAAGTATTGTTGGGTGCAAGGGAGAATGTATCACTTGCTAGGGAACAAACAATTTGAGATCAAAGAGAAGAATTATCTTAAATCCATGAAGGAATAAACTCTGAACTGAAGAGTAAAGGTAAACCAACAAGTGAGAGCCTGAGGTATGGTATCACTGTAGTGGAATAACCAAAAAAGAATGAAATAAGCGTTCGACTGCATAGCGCGAACAACTCTTGGTTCACAAGGCAGATTGTTCATTAAGCGTCCTAAAAGGATGTGAATGGAATCCAAGGAACAATGATATTTGATCTCAAAAAGATGTTATTGATTGATGAAGGAAGAATGATTGATTAATAAATAGGGTAGCTCGCAAAGAAACCGGGTTCTCCTGCCTACGTATCCTCATTGTATAATGAGGAAATCAGAGCTTTCGTAGTTCTGCCCACTGGGCTGAAAAGAAATTGATAGGAGGCAAGAAGAAAAGAATGATTGATATTGAAAGGATTAGAATTGGATTGATTGAGAATTGAATAGAATGAAGAATGGATAGCCTCGATAGTTACTGGATGATGAGAATCACACTAACTTTCAAGTGGAGAGAGAAGAGTCTTTATAACTGTTTCCTGCATGGAAGATGAAGACTTTATCAATCGTTAGATTCGAATTGCACTAAAGTCTATGAACGGAGGTGAATACGATTAGCGCTGGGTCATACGTCCCATACCCAAAGATACTCAAAATGGGGTAGGAATACTCCATTCCCACTCCTTCTCCATTACTTAAGGCTCGTATCGTACAACTTGATTCATGATTGATAAGTTGTTGATTGTAGTCCTTGCTTTTGTTGTTTTTGCTTTGTGAAGATAGACTAGTCAATTACAGGATTAGAATTGTGCTAAAGTCTATGAATAGAGGTGAATACGATGAGCGCTGGGTCATACGTCCCATACCCAAAGATACTCAGAATGGGGGTAGGAATACTCCAGTCCCACTCCTTCTCTACTACTTAAGGCTCGTGTCACACTCTTCTAACTTTGAGTTAACAAGTGTTGAAGACGCCACCTTTGAAGTGCTTGAAAGTTGAAGACGCCACCTTTGATATGCTTGAATAATCCGCTGCTTGATATAACTGAGGATGCATTGATTGAAGATCTTGTCTCGAGGCCTTGAGCTCCACAGCGTGAAAGAAAAGTCCTACTAAGTGACCAAGGTGGTCACTCAATTAGACTGTGGGATTATACAAGTTCAAAGGATTTAATTAATCAAAATTGCTTTTGATCAATTTAATCGGGGGTTTTGATTTAGTTTTGTGGGGAACTAAGTTTGGATCTAATTGAAGTTAGTAATTGTTAGAAACTAACCTGAGGGGTCATGCATTAGAAGTTGATTGAATATTCTAAGTTAGATTAGAAGTCCTAAGGGAGCATGTCAAAGTTGATCAAAACCAAGAATAAAATTCTATATTAAGTCCTAAAGTTGATTGCATTCTAATCCTAAGGGGAGCATGCAATTTCAACACAAAATATCAAAATATGGCCCATAAGGGCAAAATGGTCATTACCAAAATGTGCCAAATTATAACCATGGTTTAAAATTGAGAAATTAGCTTAATGTTGAGAAAAAGAGGGAATCCTAAATTTAATCAACCCTAAGTGTCTCTAATTAAAATCTCATTCTAAGTCCTAATTCTAATAAAATGTCCTAACTAAATTCTAACAATTCTAAAAATATGAATTAATCCTAATTATTCTAAAAATGGGAATTAATTTCTAATTGTTCTAATATGAGTTAATCCTAATTATTCTGTTAAGGAATTAATCCTAATTATTCTAACAATTAATTTCCTAATTATTCTAATTTTCTAATTATTCTAATTAATCAAAGCAAAAACAAGAAAACAGTGGTGCAAACAACAATTCTGATGGGCTGCAATCTGAGCCCAGAGTATCCTTTTTGCAAAAGTCACACTCCAAAAACAAAGGTAAATGGGAAAAAACACATGGGCCCCGTCTGGGCCCAATGGTTCCTTTAATCAAATCCAGGGGGTGCAGGCAACATGCGTATGGTACAGCTAAGCAAAACATGCTAATGGGCCCAGAGAAGCCCAAACTCAAACACTCACAACCACGAGGGGTGTATTCAGTAGACCCAAGGTGTGGATAGCACATACTCATGGGTCTGGTTAATTCTGAGCCCAACACATTTCTCACTAAACCAAGGGGGGTAAACTCAATGGACTAAGGTGTGAATAGCCAAATCCCATGGGCCTTGCCAATTTTGAGCCCAATAAACAAACTCAAATGAAGCGCGCGTACATCCTTCCTCGTCCTCTCTTCTGTTCAACATACCGAAGGCCATCGCCGGCGCTAGTATGAATTCCACCTCCACTAGCACCACCAAATCAAAACCTAACAACCTAATAACTAAGCTCATGGCAATGGAGTCACACAATAGGCGAAGAATCCATGGAATCTCCCTTAGTAACAGTTGAACCCTAGCCTAATCAACATTCAATTAACACTCCTCACTGCAAATTAACACCTAATGCCATGTGGTTTTTAATCCTCCACCTAAATGCTAGGTAACGGTATGCTCAGATCAAGAAAGAGAAAATAAACGGTAAACGACATACCGGAGAAGATGATCGGAGATGTTTGCCGGTGAGTTTCCTACTTTCAATTCTTCCTTCTTCTTCCTTTCTTTGTCTCCTTCTTCTTCTAAAGCTCGAAAACAGAGTGTAGTGGTTTAGCTCTAGGTCAATTGAAGCTTCAATAGCCTTTCTTGAGAGAGAGAGAATGAGAGCTTTGGTGAGGGTGAGAGAGTTTGCAGAGAAATGGCTCTGAATTCGCAGGGTTCAAAAACTGTCCAAAAATGAGAATGATGAAGTGTTTATATAGGATTTAGGCTTGGGATTATTTCTGGATTGGGATTAGGATTGGAGTTAGTTAATTTGGTTTGGAGTTAGTTAAATTGGACTCACTGAGTTAACTGATAACTCAGTTGGTTATTGGATCAAACTTAGTTAGTTATCTCAACTTAAATTGGTTAGTGAACTGTTAATGATTTGAACTTGTTTACTGGTTATCACAAGTTAGTTTAAGGGGAATTGCTATTAAAATGAAGGATGACCTACTGAGCAGGTTTTGATGATTAGTGCAATGGGACCAAATCAAGTTGTTTTAGTGAAATGGTGAAGTAGAGCGTTGATGGCTATAGCAGGTAATCCTAATCAAATGAAATCACTGCATCCTCTTGAACTGGTTATGTTACTTCAATGCCTTGCAATCTCTTCTTCTACACTCTTACTTTTGAACACTTCTCATGACTCCATTAATCACCCATACCTTTTCATTGCAAGTTTAGTATCCACTGGATCCAATGGCTTATGAGGTGCTGAATTGGTAGGTTACTCTGCTTACATGCCCTGTTATTTTGCTCCTTTGTTCATGTCTTATTGATACAGCTTTTGGCTAATGCTTCTTGCAGTCTGAATCAAGGTTTTCATGGGCATAACTCTTCCTTGCCCTCACTTGTTTTCCTCAAGGTTTGACCATGGTAAGGTGTGATGCCATCTTGGACATCATTTGGCTCCAAAGTATGCACTGTTATAACCCTTCTCAATGCAACATGAGAGTGGTTCATCATGAACATTGTGTGGAATGCTGGCTACAGAATACAGGGCCAACCCCTCTTTCTTTCAATTCCAAACAAACCTATTGTGTCAGTATTTCACAGCTCAAGGAAATGGTGCAACAGTTGGCAAATCCTCATCCCATTATCCCATTGAACAAGTGGTTCATGCTCCTGCAGGTACGGTTGATATCCTAACTCTCCATTTCACTGCTGCATTTCTGTGTTTCCTTTTGACTTGCTCCAGCTGACAGGAACTCCAACATGACCACTAACATGGCTTGATGATGAGCAGTAGCACTGCATGAAGGATGCTTCCAAGAATCAACTGGATTATGGTAACAAGGAACTCATGTACCATCTTTTATTCCTCTGCACTTCCTGCTTGTGATGTCAAGTGGCAGCTGGTGTTAGGTTAGTTGGTTGGTCTCATTGGTTGTCAACTATTACTAATAACTTTTGAGTTACATTGACCAAGGTATCTCTGCAGGTTAGGCATCATGCAGGACTTATATTTGGCTTCATTGCAGGATGAACTGGTTTTTTGAAGCTTCCTTGTAGGATTATGCAGGTCTGTTACTTGCTATGCCTGATGTTGTGGTGTTGGTTTTGGTTTGCACAGTTAATTCATGCCATGTCTTGGACTTTTTTATGGATGCACAAGGATGGTTTTTTTCACAGCAGGTTTTGGTTTTGGTGCAGGACTGGTTTTGGTGCAGGATTGGTTTTTGCTGAAAGATGCAGGTACCAATGGTGTCTAACCCAATTGCAAACACACTTGACCACTTCTCTCACATGTTGGTTTGATAGCTTAGCCTTATTGCAAGACTATGATGAGTTGCTGCAGGTACTGGTATTCCCTAAACCTCATTGTCACTGTTGTATTGCTTTTTTCCTTTTAAATTGCCTAATTGCTTCAGCTGGCCTAATGATGAGCAGGAACATTGCAGGAAAACAAAGGGTTTTTGGTGGATGCAGTCATGTTGCAGGTGGTATTCCAATGCACTCATCATGGCAATTTCCAATTGGGTTGATGGTTTGTTTGTTATTCAACTGGACCATGGTAACAAGAACTTATACACCATCCTTTTCCTCTACATTTTATGTTTTGCATGTTAAGTAGCAGCTAGTCAAAACTTAACAGGATCTTGCAAACCACAAGTGGTTGGCCTTCACATGTTGAACCATCACCTTGTTTCCATTGGCTGGCAGTTCAAACCTCTATTACAACTTGGAATAGTTTTTGCATTTTCTTGGTTTTATGTAGCATAGATACAATTTTCTTCATGAGGTATCATGATGTGGTCTTGTTTGGCACAATGAACAGCCTATGGCAGACCTTGCAAACCGTAGGTTGCAGCAAGTGCATGTATACCAGCTTTATTTGTTACATGTTGTGTGGTGTTGGATTATGTTCACACTGATTTAGCTGTAGGAAAATCCAATGATCATGGTTTGGATTCAACCTTCACATGCGGCTAACTGGTTTTTTGGTTGGGTTATTTGCAGGTTGATAGTGTGCTGATTCAATGACATTCCATGTTGAGCTTGTGGCAGCAATGTGGTAACAGATTTGACACAGTGCAGGTAGCAGTAGCCATTTTGCAATGGATATGGATGACCATTGTTGTTGTGTTTTGCAGCAGGTCATGAGGAGTTGCAAGGTTGTAGACAAGTCCATAAGCCTGATGTTTAAAGCTGAGGCCAGATCTCATGATATGTGGTGTGAAGGCAAATCTCATGGTTCTTAATCAACATCTCATGATTCATAAGGAACATTGATAGTTTGTGGTAAGGCTTTCTTCAATGAGCTTTAGTTCATATAGCATCACATGGCCCATTTCCTTTGCATGAATCATGCTTTGGTTGATTATGACCTGCTGCTTTGGTGTGCACTGGCTGCTCTTGTAGGCATGGCAAAAACATGGTGGTGGAGGATAGCTTGCAAATGAAGCATTCATGATGGAAGCAAACATGAGTAATGGAGTGATGGATCAAGGTTTAGGATGGAAGATTTAGGACTTTAGGATGTAAAGAGGTTGAGTTGACTTTGGTCAAAGTTGACCAAAAAGTCAACTGTTGACCAAAGTCAACAGATGGTCAAAAATGGCATTTCTTTGTATTTTCTTTATGACTTCTTTGTAAATGGATATTCAATGGACAATTATGGGTGAAATTAGGGTTTAATCGATTATGGTTGACTTTGGTCAAAGTTGACCAAAAAGTCAACTGTTGACCAAAAAGTCAACTATTGACCAAAGTCAACAGTTGGTCAAAAATGTCCAATCTTTGTATTTTCTTGTATGGACTCACATGTAATGGTTTAAAATGGATGGAATGGATTATAATGGTTTTGAAAACTAACTGACATTGGTTTCACAATTGGCTCGAATGTTGACTTTTGCAAAGACAATAACTTGACTGATAGTGTATATGAACAAAACCAAGGAATGGGACCACAGAACTAGAGTTATTCACAAAACAATGGTATGACCAACAAATGGATTAAAACAAAGATGTTTCCACCACCAAATAAATGGCACCACAGACTTTGAATTAAGGCCAAGACTCCCAGCTAGGTCAAGCAGCTTGACAATGCACATAATCAAACTACCAAATTCCCTTGATTGCCATCACTTGATTAGGACCTTGGAGGCCAAGATGAGGCCTAAGGAAACTCCAAAGAATCCTACCTTGAGAAATTAGGGTTTTGGATCTCCCTGTTTTCCTAGTCAGCACTTTGTTGAAGTCAAGCATTTACCAGCTTCATTAGGGTTTCACATCTCCCATGCTATTGATATGGTTGACCATGCCTTTGGATCTTGATACCTGTGTGACCCATGGCTTACTGAGCCCGAGCTTCTTTTAAATTCATGAGGAATGATGCATGTGGATGAATTATGGATGTATGCAAGTCATATCTTGACCAAATGATTGGATACATAGGTGGAAAAAGGGAAGGCAAATTTAGGGGTACTACAACTATCAATAACCCTTGGTAGATGCAATGGCACCAGGAGCACCTATGATGCCAAATCTGCCCATGCCACCGCACCCGATGTTCCTCATTTTTCCTCCATAATAGTAGCGGGGTATTCGTTACCATTAGAGATATTGACTAAATCCAAGGTAAACCATACAAGTCGAGTCGCCACCGCACTTCTATTTATCCAAAGGAATGGTTAGAAAGCGAACAAAAACCTAAAAGTTTTATCGAATCAAAAACTAGTAAAAATGTCAGAGATCTGGGTAAGGGGGTTGGTTATGCAATTTTAAGCACCCAAAACATCCTAGGTAATCCTAGGGAGCCCTTTGCATAAGTGTTGTTCTAGTCTAAAGGGTGTAGGTATATCTAAAGTACTATTTACTAAAAGGAAGGTTAAAAGAAAATGACTCGCAAGGATGTCGCTTCCACTGCCTATGTATCTCATCTGAGTATGAGAATCAGAGTCTTCATAGCTCGGCTACCTATGGGTTAAAGAGAAGTGTGCTTGATAAGACGTCGCGTCTTATGCCTACGTATCTCATCTGGAATGAGAATCAGAGCAAAATGTAGTTCGGCTAACTACGGGAACAAGAGTCTCGATTGTAACTAGGGCAAGGGAAAGGGAAGGTCTCGATCGTAAAGAGGGCGAGAGAAAAGAATCGCAGCAAGGGCGAAAGCAAGCAAGGATTAGTTGTTAGTCGTCAGTCAAACTCGGCAAGACATCGCGTCTCGTGCCTACGTATCTCATCTGAACATGAGAATCAGAGTTATCGTAGTTCGGATAACTAAGGGTTAAGGATTGCCATCTGAACATGGACTTACAAAAGAGGACACCAGCTTTGTCAAAGGAGGGTGGGCAGTGTGTTCAACGTCCTAGTAGTAGGTGTCACAGCTCGCTGAATCGAGTCTTAGGCAGTTACCTCTTTGCAATAGAACGGACTAACATGCCACAAGATCGGAGACGCACAGAAGGTCTAAAAGTGGGGAAGCTCTGCCCTGGAGTTGTCATGCAATATGGACCTATGTGTTAGGATTTATAAAGGGGAACATCTACCTAATGTTATCATGCAAAGAATAGGGGAATTCTACCTATGTTATCATACAAAAGGTTCTACCTAATGGGTGCTACCTAAACGGAACAAGAATCGACGGATGGAGCGCAGAGAGGAGTTACGGATAAGGGTAGATGGCGATGCCGGAGGCAATCGACTTACAGGTAGATGGCGATGCCTGAGGCAATCTACTTACAAGAGGATGGATGAATGCGTGCTGGATCTGTTAAGTTTTGAAAATGATTACTCGACGTTGGATCGAGCTTTTGATCTTATTTTGAAATGGTTATCGGATGTTCGTTTTAATTCTTGTATTAACAGGTGACTAAAGAAATAAAGAAATAAATATTATACACTTTATGGGAGAGGGGTACATTTGTTATGAATGGGGATTGTTCATGGCAAACAAACAATAAGAATATATGCCTCATACATCATATAAGTAGGCAACAGTTATCAATCAGATCGGATAAATAAACAATATATAATCAAACCAAATAATCAAATAATGGAGCATTTAAACAATGCATGGGAGTATGAACATGTTAAATAATGAAGCAATAGAAAGCATGAATGAGAGAAACAAGTATAAAAGATAACAGATGAATCAAACAGATGAAAATATACACACGAAGGATCCACTGAATAATTTAATCAGGAAATGAGGTAAGGACCAAATAAAATCAAGGTAAAAGGCCTCTAATACATGGCATATGAGATGAACAAGGGAGGAACAAAAGATATCTTCAATTGCCATAAGCAATCCCTAAGTCAAACATCGATCACAAAGAAGTCAACTAAAAATTCAAGTCAATTTAAAAAATAACAAATAAATAGCAAATTAATCAAGAAAATTATGAAAAATTAAACTAAATAAGGTGGGGTCAGGACATCATCATCCCCTAAAATATTTTAAAAATAACAAAAATTGGTACATAAATTAATTAAAATAAAACAGAGGTCAAACCAAAAGTCAATTAATTAGACTAGGTTAGAAATAAATCAAGAATAAATAGTAAATTAATCAAGAAAATTATGAAAAATTAAACTAAATAAGGTGGGTTCAAGAAATCATCATCCCCGAAAAGATTTTAAAAATAATGAAAATTGGTAAGTGAATTAATTAAAATAAAACAGAAGTCAAATTAAAAGTCAACCAACCAAACTAGGTCAAAAATAAATCAAGAATAAATTGAAAATGTGAAATAAAATTCCAGAAAAGGTCAGGTTGACCATGAGATAGTGTTCAACCTTCTTCCCATAAATCAAAAGCTAAAAACAATTTTAAGTCATGAAAATAAAATCAATAGAAATAAGTGTGTTGAAATGGACCATTTAGAATAAAGAATTAAAATAAAATATTAATATTAAATAAATACGAAAATAAACATTAAATAAAATTAAATAAGACTTTAATAAAAGTGAAAAATATTTTTGGGTAATTTTATGGACGAAGAAAATATTTTAAATAAGAAAAAGAAATACGAAACTGGAAGGATTAATGGTGATGAACATGGTAAGCAAGCATAGATATATCAAAACATGGCAATGGAAGAGATGATTACCTAATGGAAAATAGAAGTGGAATGGAATCTGATATGTGATGAAGCTTTGCCTCCTTGCCACGAAATTCCAATGCTTCTTCAGGGTTAGGGTTTCAGCTTCTTAAATAGGGTGGATTAGGTGTTCTCATGGGCTTTTTAATAAGTGATTTATCCATAAGAATAAAAGTGTGAAGTGAGGTGTAAAATATTGTTATTTTGGGCCAAACTTTAGCGAATGGATGTCCAATGCATGGCCAAAAGAGGTAAGAAAAACGTGACTGGTTTGTGCAGCATGCTTAGAAAATCTGATTGGGTCAGCCAGGCCCAAAATCTGCCTAGAAAATCAAGTCATGGTGCCCACTTTAAATGAATGTATCTCTCAAACCATGGATCCAAATGAGATGATTCCAAAAGTATGTGAAAGAGGACATGGCAAGGTACAATTGTTGTGAAGAAAGTATTTTCAAATAATGCCTTGAAGTCCAAGAAAACTGGCCAAGAAGTCTTGACAAATTTTGAAGATTTTGGACTTAGAAATTTTTCTAAGTGTCCTAAAAATATGTCTCACTTTGACTAAGCATAACTTTCTCAATTCTAATCCAAATGGAGCAAACTTTATATCTCTATAAAGCTTGGAAGAAGTGGAACAACTTTCATGTTGGCGAAATGTTCAAATGGAGCTTTTATCTTGATGCAAAATGGGCTTAAAATGAGTGCAACGATCATGAAAACTTGCCCTAAATGGAAAGTCAACCATTTCCAAATTAAGTAACTTTTCCAATTCCTGATTAAATTATGAATCCATGATCCAACCTTGATCAAATTTCACATGTAGGATCCCCTAGGCATGGATTTTGAGATTCCACTCTCAAAATGTCAGGAGTTGACTTTTCTGGCCACACGGTTGACTTTTCCCAAACTGTCTGATTCCCGATTCCATTGATCAATTGAAGCACTTCTAGCTCAAATAAAGAGCTGATTTTTTGTATGTAGACTCTTGTGGACATATGGAGGGCCATGGAAAAGAGTCTCACCCAAAGAATCAGAAATAAACTGATTTTATACCAAACCCTAGTTTTAGGGCAAAATGATCAGGAACTGATTGCACTGATTGCCAATGGATCTTTCTGAGATAATTGTGAATCTTCCTAGGCCAAGATGCCTCTCTAATCATGACACGGATGAGCTCATCTACTTCCAACCAAATATTGTCTGTTGCAGGTAGCCATGAAACCTTAATTTATGATTAAATCCAGATGAACACTCGGATAGCTTTGAATCATTCACTGATGAACTGAGGACCATAATAAGATACTTGGACCCCCCTGAGACCCTTGAGACTTGTATACTTAGAAAATGATGTCTGATTCTCAATCTTGCTTTGTGTGGGCTCCTTCTATTAAGGAGTGATCAATCAAAACCTGATCTCCATGTCACTAATGTAGTATGCAATGAGTATGACCTAATATGATGCTAATGAAGTGTAAAACATAATCCCATGCTTCCAGGAAAAATGAAGGGTAAATTTTAGGGTATTACAGCTGCCCATATTCAATCAACTGGAAACCCGAAAGGAAGATAGCAACGGCTTTCACACTTTCGAGGTATCAAGTGATTGAATACGATAAAAGCCCGAAAATTTACACTAAAGTGAAAAAATGAAGTAACAATGCCTGTCAGAATCGGCCAAGAGGTGGTCTTGAAAAAGAATTCGTCTGGTACGGTGAGAGTCGGTCTGAACATCGAAACAAGGAATGTTAGCCTGAATACCAAAATAAATGGTAACATAGAAATAACCATGGCCTGAATGCCACTTATCAATCTGAATAATGGAAATGATTTCGATATGAGCATCGGACGATACTTGATTATCAAACATCGGTCTGAACACCGGGAAACTAGCCTGAGTGCCACTTCGAACTGAATATCGGAAAATTGGCCTGAATGCCACAAGTTGCATCGACCTAAATGTCGGAAACTTCTTCTATCTGAACATCGGAAAACTGGCCTGAATGCCACTTCGGTCTGAATGCCGGAAACTTGGCTTGAATGCCACAAGTTGCGTCGACCTAAACGTCGAAAACTTCTTCGATCTGGACATCGGAAAACTGGCCTGAATGCTACTTCGGTCTGAATACCGGAAACTTTCATGCCTGTCAGCATCGGCAGAAATCGGGGAAATGATAATTGAGGCGGCGCGTGGGCCAACGACCCCTGTTGGGAATAATAAAGATAAGTCATGAACAATCTTCAGTCTGAGTACTGGAAACAACTTATGGCTTATCACTTGGGATCCCGAGAATGCCTTATGCTTTACATGCGTATGTTTGAATTTTTCAATGGCGTAATGCTCCATGAAAATGGAAATGCTACGCAATTTGGGAGGATGCAATGCAATATGATTCTACATGCAGGGATGCGAAATGCTTGATTAGAGAGAACGCCAAGCTGAGGCAAGGAATTTTGCTGGGGAAATGATCACCATCTTCTGGACCCTGGCAAGGCTGTTGGAGATGCACAGCACAAAGAACTCTGTGGGGGAAATGACCCGCCACACGGTGTTCTGGAAAATAACAAAATATCGAGGCTCTGACTGGGGAGAGAATGGCACTGAAAACTTGTTGCTGAGGAAAGCGACAGTGATTCTGGCAACCATAATCTGCGAGAGAGACGACTCAGCAGGGGAAGCAAACACCGATACGGTACCGAGATTCTGCTTCAAGGAAAGAGACCATGGGTCTAGCGTCGAGATCATCGATTTGGCATCGAACTCTGAGGAGCAGCCGCTTCTGCTGGGAAGATACAGTCTGGCACTGTCAACTCCGCTGGGGATATACAGTCTGGCACTGTCGACTCTACTGAGCAGTGTGTAGTCTGAAACAAATGCTTGGGGAAGTACAGCAGTGAGAGCCTGCTAGGGATTGAAGAATCCAACGCTCGGACCAGCTCTGTAGGGATAAGATACCAAATTCCAACCGTTGAGGAAAAACATCTGCGATCATTTGATGGGGACCTTAAGGAAATGTCCCGAGTGTACCTGTTCTGAATAGACGATCCAAAGCACTTAAAATTTATGGCAATTTTAAATGTTTATTAAGCATGTACCTGTAAAGCTCTTATGTTTCGTGATGCAGTGTTTCTCAAAAATTCGGACGTCATTTTTGCAAACAAAACAGTAAAATGAAAATGAACACAGAGATGTACTGAATAACATGATTTTATAGAATGAATGGCCTATGAATAGGTATTTACATCAGGAAGCAATCCCTGGAAAGAGGTAATTGCGCAACAGATAAAAACAGAAATTAATCTAATGGCAATGTGAAATGGATTTCTATCGGGTTCTAATTCTGCTATGGTTCGCTCGTCTTCAAAATCCGCCAGATGATCAGCTTTCGAAAAAGGTGATTGGACTGTTTCCTATCCTTCAGAAGTTTCCGGTTATCGACACGAGATGATATTCAGAACTACTCAGAAGGTAGCCATTCGCTTAATCCCTAACCTTTGCCTGGATCGCCCTTTCGGGTTTTCAATCCACTGGGATACCCATTTTTGCCTAAGTTGCCCTTTCAGGTTTTCAACTTACCGGGTGTACAATATTTTCATTTTTTAATCCCTAACTTTTGCCTGAACCTTTTTCATTTTCTTGGTTCGCTGGGATGCCCATTTTTTTGCCTGGACTATTCTTTTTATCGTCCAGCGGGTCTATTCTATGCGAAGTATTTTTTAACTGCGTCTGAGTTCACAGGGGAAGTGAAGTTTTCACCATCCATAGTTGTAAGCATTAAGGCTCTACCATCAAAAACCTTGGTGACAATATACGGTCCATCATAGTTAGGAGTCCACTTGCCCCTGTGATCTGTCTGAGGAGGAAGGATCCTTTTCAACACCAAATCTCCGACTTGGAAGCATCGAGGACGCACTTTCTGATCAAAGGCTCTCTTCACCCGACTCTTATACAACTGCCCATGACAAATGGCTGCCATTCGCTTCTCTTCGATAAGACTCAACTCATTGAACCTTGTCTGAATCCATTCAGCTTCGTCTAACTTGACATCCAACATGACTCTTAGAGAAGGAATCTCCACTTCAACAGGTAGGACTGCTTCCATACCATACACAAGGGAATAAGGGGTTGCCCCGGTCGATGTACGTACTGAAGTACGGTACCCATGCAAGGCGAAGGGTAGCATCTCATGCCAATCTCTATACGTAACGACCATCTTCTGCACAATCTTCTTTATGTTCTTATTTGCTGCCTCAACAGCACCGTTCATCTTAGGACGATAAGGGGAAGAGTTGTGATGTTGAATGTTGAAGTTCTTGCACAACTCTTTCATCATTTTGATATTGAGATTAGAAACATTATCAGTAATGATTCTTTCGGGAATCCCATAACGACAAATGATTTCTTTCTTGATGAATCGAGCAACCACATGTCTAGTGACCTTCGCAAATGACGTTGCTTCGACCCACTTGGTGAAATAGTCTATGGCAACAAGGATGAAGCGATGCCCATTGGAAGCAGTCAGCTCAATCTTTCCAATCATATCAATGCCCCACATAGCGAACGGCCACGGAGAAGACATCACATTCAGAGGATTTGGCGGCACATGCACCTTATCAGCATAAATCTGGCATTTATGACACTTCCGAGGATATTTGAAATAATCAGATTCCATGGTAATCCATTAATAACCCGCTCTCAACAATTTCTTAGCCATTGCATGTCCACCGGTATGAGTACCGAAGGAGCCTTCATGAACTTCCTGCATTAACATGTCCGCTTCGTGTCTATACAAGCATCTGAGCAAAACCATGTCGAAGTTCCTCTTATACAGCACATCGTCTTTGTTCAAGAAGAAACTTCCTGTCAATCTTCTCAAAGTATTTCTATCATTGTTGAACGCCCCTGCAGGGTACTCTTGATTCTTCAGAAAGCACTTGATGTCGTGGTACCAGGGCTTGTCATCAACTACCGGTTCAGCAGCAAACACATACGCGGCCCTATCAAGGCGCATAACATCGATCTTGGGAGCATAGTTCCACCGAATCACCTTGATCATGGAGGACAGAGTAGCAAGAGCATCTGCCATCTGGTTCTCATCACGAGGTATATGATACAGCCTTACTGTTGTGAAGAAAGTCAACAGTCTTCTCGTGTAGTCTCTATAGGGGACCAGATTAGGCTGGAGAGTATTCTAATCACCATTCACTTGATTGATCACTAGAGTTGAATCTCCGAAGATGTCCAGAGTCTTGATTCTCAAATCAATGGCTTGCTCGATACCCAAGATACAGGCTTCATACTCAGCTTCATTATTGGTGCACTCAAAAGTCAGACGAGCGGTGAAAGGCATGTGGGCACCTTTCGGAGTGGTAATGACAGCACCAATTCCACTTCCTTTGGCATTGACGGCCCCATCAAACATTAAAGTCCACTTTTCATCTGGATCAGGTCCCTCCTCAACAACTGGCTCTTCACAATCTTTCATCTTGAGGAACATGATGTCTTCATCCGGAAAATCAAACTTCATCGACTCATAATCATCAATCGGCTGCTGAGCAAGATAGTCTGACAGAATACTCCCTTTGATGGCTTTCTGGGATATATATTGGATGTCGTACTCTGTCAGTACCATTTGCCAACGAGCAACCCTTCCGGTGAGAGCTGGCTTCTCAAATATATACTTGACTGGATCCGTTTTGGAGATCAGTAAGGTTGTGTGAGTCAGCATGTATTGTCTCAATCGCTTAGCAGCCCATGCAAGTACACAACATGTCTTTTCAAGCATTGAGTATCTTGACTCGCAATCTGTGAATTTTTTACTCAGGTAGTAGATGGCATGCTCTTTCCTACCTGTCTCGTCGTGTTGACCGAGAACACAACCCATGGAATTATCAAGTACTGTCAAATACATAATCAACGGTCTCCCTGGGACTGGAGGCATAAGGATTGGAGGATTCTGCAAATACTCTTTTATCTTCTCGAAAGCCCTTTGGCAATCATCATTCCACCTGATGGCCTGATCTTTTCTCAACAATTTGAATATTGGCTCACACGTGGCTGTTAGGTGAGAAATGAACCTTTCAATGTAGTTCAACCTTCCTAAGAAACCACAGACTTGTTTTTCTGTTCTTCGCTCAGGCATTTCTTGTATCGCTTTCACTTTGGCCGGATCCACCTCAATCCCTTTTTCACTAACAATAAAACCCAGCAGTTTTCCAGATCTCACCCCGAAAGTACACTTGTTCGGATTAAGCCTCAGCTTGAATTTCCTCAAACGCTCAAACAGTTTCTCCAAATTCACCCGATGTTCTTCTTTCGTCTGAGATTTGGCAATCATATCATCAACATAAACCTCGATTTCATGATGAATCATATCATGGAAAAGAGTTACCATAGCTCGTTGATATGTTGCCCCAGCATTTTTCAGACCAAACGGCATCACCTTGTAGCAGAAGGTGCCCTATGGGGTTATGAAAGTTGTCTTCTCCATGTCTTCTGGTGCCATCTTAATTTGATTATAGCCAGAAAAGCCATCCATAAAGGAGAATATCGAGAACTGAGCCGTGCTATCCACCAAAACATCGATGCGAGGTAATGGGAAATCATCTTTAGGACTAGCTCTGTTCAGATCCCGGTAGTCGACACACATCTGTACCTTTACATCCTTCTTAGATACTGGAACGATATTTGTAACCCATGGGGGATAATTTGTAACTGCTAGGAACCCTGCGTCCAACTGTTTTTGCACTTCTTCCTTTATCTTGACAACCATCTCTGGTCTTGTTCTTCTGAGCTTCTGCTTGACCGGAGGACAATCCTCTTTGAGAGGCAAACGGTGTACCACAATGTCTGTGTCAAGCCCTGTCATGTTCTGATAAGACCAAGCGAAGATGTCAACATACTCTTGCACCAATTCAATCAACCCCTTCTTCACATTATCTTCCAAAGAAACCCATATCTTGATCTCTCTCTTGACGTCCTCGATGACGAGATTAATCACTTCAGTAGACTCTTGATGCGGTTCAATACCCTTTCTTCCTGTTTTAACAACCTGGCAAGTTCTTCAGGGAGTTCACAGTCTTCATCACCCTCTTCTTCAGCTTGGAAGATTGGATTTTCAAAGTCGAAGCGAGCCATAGCAGAACTGTTATCAATAGGATCCGGTGACGTGCATCTGCATGAGTGATGGTATGTGCTTATGAGTGTGAACAAGAAGTGGAAACTAAACAAAACATTGCCAAATGTATTTTTTTATTTATATTTTTTGATTTTTGAAAACTGCAAAAATAGAAAGACAGTGAACAAAATATTTGAATGCAAAAAGACGTCCTTTATTTATGATAAAAAATGCAGGTATCCACATAGATGAGCCCTACGATGAGTCATCACGCCCTGGGCGGAACGTAAGACTTGGATATGCATGAATAAACAAAGAAAGTTACTCTTCAAGAAGAGTGACTTGGATAATCTCTTTAGAAGACCAGTTGCGGAGAACTTCACCCGGGACCCTTGGACGCACCCAGTTGTCAATGTCGCAATCACTATCCCCATCTTCTTTGTTGATTGCAGAGACCGGGCCGTACTGAATGATGCCAGCACTGGAGAAAGTAATCGGCCCCTGACGAGTCTGAGGCGTTGAAGTTGTTGAAGTCAATGTCGGCTGATACCCAATCCCAAACTTGTCTTCCTTTACAGGTAAATCCACCAGACGTCCCCATCCGGGAGCAACACCTGAATTTACCAAGGCCTATGACTGCTTGAAGGACGACAAAGAGGCACCTGCTTCAACCTCTTCCACTGGAGCTGCATCCTTGACTTGAACTGCCTCAAAGGCCTGACACAGGGTCTCATGAATCTCACCTTCTACCTCTACATACTTGAATGTAGACAGGTTACTGACCAGAATATCCTTCTCACCACAGACAGTGATAATTCTTCCGTTGACCGGGAACTTGATCTTCTGATGCAAGGTCGAGGAGACTGCCCCAGCATTATGGATCCAAGGACGACCCAGCAAGCAGCTATACGAAGGACTGATATCCATCACATAGAATACGGTGTTAAAGGTTTGTGATCCAATCTGAATTGGCAATTCTACCTCTCCGAACACCGACCTCTTAGAACCATTGAAGGCTTTTACCACAAGATCGGAAGGCTCCAAGATCAAGGTTGTTGACCAAGGTTTCCATGTGGGATTGGGATAGGCCCCGGTCCATTGGGTCCATTAGCCTCTCCAGCGGGAGGATCAGCCACAACCTCCGGTTGAGTAGTAGGGGGATTCCCTTGTACCAACAATCTAATCTCCTACTGTCCCTGAGCCAGTCCTTGGACCACTTCCATGAACTGATTCATGTGAATCCTCATCTCAGCGAGCTCTGCTTGTAAACCTTCCATTTCTCTCTGTTGATTCCTTCGGGTACCGTATCGGTGAATGCCTGAGTCAGCTATCCTAATAATGGAATACCAAACAAGATGAGAACACTGTGGCGGTACCTGTTATGCAATACATGCTAATGAATATGAAAATGCAATGACATGTTTATCAATTTCAAAGGGTATTCTACCCCTTGATTCCAGTCTCACATTAGATAAACAGTGTAAGAAAACCCCGATTAGAATCAAGAAGAAGATATAAACCCCTAGGAATAGATAAACATGATGCATGCAATGCTTATGATTTAATTTTTATATCAGAGGAACTTTAGACTCTTATTTGCAAATTTTGGAAATATTAAACGTTTATCACCTACGGAAATATCACGTCAATTAATATTTGGAAATGTTTTTACGCCAAAGAAGTACAGTCTTGCTAACCAAATACAATACAAGAGAGAAGGAAAATGAACATCCTATGGATCCCTAGAAGCAATCGTCCAAAGCCCTCGAGACCGGAAGATAAGCTGCACGAAGCCTCTTCACCTCCCTCTCATAGGCTGCCTCCATATCTGCCTTCTCTTTGGCGAGTCGATCATACTTCCTCTTCCAAAACTTGGAAGACTGCGGAAGTAGAGAAGTCAATGCATCATCAGGATCATCAATAACCTGGTGCTCAAGGAACTCTATCAAAGCATCCTTCTCTCTGATCTGCTGAAGCAACTCCTCTCGTTCACGGATCCATGCACGCGAACGGTCTTCGTCTCTCAACTCCTCTACTTCTTGGCTAGGGAGGGTTGAAGGCCCAGCCACAACCAAAGGTGTGGGTCTTGGATACTCATAAGGCATGAGGTACTCATAAGCTCTCCTCCTAACCTAAGAGGTATAGGGTTCCAAAGCGATACTGTTCTTCGGACCTAGCTCCTTCCTTCCTTTCTTATGGATCTTGCACCAAGTGTGGACCATCCTGCCCTTCAAGCCTTGGGGATCTTTACCCTCCTGAAAGAACACACCCTCTAACAGAATGTTATTGGGTTTATCCTTTAGGGGAAACCCAAGCTGACGACGTGCCAAAATAGGGTTGTAGTTAATTCCACCGCATGTACCAAGAAGAGGTACATTGGATAATTCACCACAAGAGTCGATAATCTTCACACCATCATATACATGGTTGTACCAAAAGATATCATCATTAGTGAGAGACATAAGTCTCGTGGACCACCGTAGACATTATTTGTTCTCCTTGAAGGCGAGCGTCTGAGGCAAGTGCGAAATAAACCACTTGAACAACAGAGGCAAACAACACACAATGGTACCACCGCCCTTTGCATTTCTCATATGCAAAGAGAAATAAGTGTCACCCAACAGAGTAGGAACGAGGTTAAGAGTAGAGAAAATCCTAATGGCGTTCACATCCACAAACTTGTCGATGTTGGGGAATAACACTAGCCCATAAATGAGAAGTACAAATATGGCCTCAAAGGCGTCCTCACTCATGGCCTTCCCAAACATAGTAGCTTGATCAATAAGGAAATCAGACGGGAGACCTTGAATTCCACCTTTGGTAGTCATATGAGCACCAATAATAGATTCATCTATACGCAACAGATCATCAATCTCTTGAGAAGAAGGAACTCTCTCCAGGCCACTGAACGGCAACTGGTCTAGGATAGGTATGCCCACAAGATAGGCATACTCCTCAAGCGTGGGCAAAAGCTGGAAATCCGGAAAAGTGAAGTAACGGTACAAGGGATCATAGAACTGCACCAACACACTCATTAGACCTTCATCCACTTGAGTAGCCAGAATAGACAGAAGCTTCCCATGACGAGCCTTGAATTCCAAGGGATCTAATACATAGGATGTCAAACTCCTTAACTCTTTCATGTCGGGTTGTCTGAAACTGTACTTCTTCATATTCCTTCTTTGCTTATCCATGTCTGAAAATTTTCAAATAGACCTCTTAAGTTCCTTGAAAAATTTCTCATTGTTGGTGATATGGATGTGTATGAATGCATGAATGCATGGATGCAACAATCACACTCAAGGATCAAGCAAATCACACCACACAAAGGTCATGGGATGGATCAAGTCATCCTTAATATCAATCATCCATTTTGGTGGATTATGGTTTACACCTTATTAACATCCAAGTTCCATTGATATTAAGGATACACAAGAACGGATCAACCACGAATCAAGGGTTTGTTGCGAGTCGCGAGCATGGAGTCCTTGTTAAGAACCACCCAAAGGGAGTGTACTATGGTTAAACCTGACAATCATGTTCTACAAGAGGTTCCCATAGTCATCATCCCATCTTTCGGATATTATCAGATAAACGACTACTCGTATTCCAAAAATATTCTCAAGAGAGACTCTTATTAGTGTAGTATCGCGTAACAATCGTATCAAATCTTACACTTGAACGATCTTCGCACTACGTCCTAAAAATAGGCCAAGATAGGCGTGGTAAACTAAGGTCCTTAGCTTCTAAGGCATATATTGGAAAGAGTAATGCCTAACCACGATTACTCGTGTGACATTATTGATCCCAACATAACCTCCACCAACTGAATGGGCTTGCAAGTCAACTTGCTAAGGAATAACTCCACACAAGTCAACAAGACTATGCCATTCTCCTATCCTAAGTGCACTCGAGTTCGGGTATAGAACTCATCTCACGAAGATCACCAAGCATACAAGGAATTAATATTCAAACAATTCAATCATTACATACAATACAGTAATCCCAAATTGCACAAAAATATGCCACAAAGCAATATACCATACAATACAACAAATATGAAAAGTAGGCAAAACCCACTAGGCAAATGATAGTCCCCAGCAGAGTCGCCACTTTTCTGTAGCGGGGTATTCGTTACCATTAGAGATATTGACTAAATCCAAGGTAAACCATACAAGTCGAGTCGCCACCGCACTTCTATTTATCCAAAGGAATGGTTAGAAAGCGAACAAAAACCTAAAAGTTTTATCGAATCAAAAACTAGTAAAAATGTCAGACATCTGGGTAAGGGGGTTGGTTATGCAATGGGAAGGTTTTAAGCACCCAAAACATCCTAGGTACTCCAAGGGAGCCCTTTTCACAAGTGTTGTTCTAGTCTAAAGGGTGTAGGTATATCTAAAGTACTATTTACTAAAAGGAAGGTTAAAAGAAAATCACTCGCAAGGATGTCGCATCCACTGCCTACGTATCTCATCTGAGTATCAGAATCAGAGTCTTCGTAGCTCGGCTAGCTATGGGTTAAAGAGAAGTGTGCTCGGTAAGACGTCGCGTCTTATGCCTACGTATCTCATCTGGAATGAGAATCCGAGAAAAACGTAGTTCGGCTAACTACTGGAACAAGGGTCTCGATTGCAACTAGGGCAAGGGAAAGGGACGGTCTCGATCACAACGAGGGCGAGAGAAAAGAATCGCAGCAAGGGCGAAAGCAAGCAAGGATTAGTTGTTAGTCGTCAGTCAAACTCGGCAAGACATCGCGTCTCGTGCCTACGTATCTCATTTGAACATGAGAATCAAAGTTGTCGTAGTTCGGCTAACCAGGGGTTAAGGATTGCCATCTGAACATGGACTTACAAAAGAGGACACCAGCTGTGTCAAAGGAGGGTGGGCAGTGTGTTCAATGTCCTAGCAGTAGGTGTCGTAGCTCGCTGAATCGAGTCTTAGGCAGTTACCTCTTTGCAATAGAACGGACTGATATGCCACAAGATCGGAGATGCACGGAAGGTCTAAAAGTGGGGAAGCTTTGCCCTAGAGTTATCATGCAATATAGACCTATGTGTTAGGATTTACAAAGGGGAACATCTACCTAATGTTAGCATGCAAAGAATAGGGGAATTCTACCTATGTTATCATACAAAGGGTTCTACCTATGGGTGCTACCTAAACGGAACAAGAGTCGACGGATGGAGCGCGGAGAGGAGTTACGGATAAGGGTAGATGGCGATGCCGGAGGCAATCGACTTACAGGTAGATGGTGATGCCTGAGGCAATCGACTTACAAGAGGATGGATGAATGCGTGTTGGTTCTGTTAAGTTTTGAAAATGATTACTCGATGTTGGGTCGAGCTTTTGATCTTATTTTGAAATGGTTATCGGATGTTCGTTTTAATTCTTATATTAACAGGTGACTAAATAAATAAAGAAATAAATATTATACACTTTATGGGAGAGGGGTACATTTGTTATGAATGGGGATTGTTCATGGCAAACAAACAATAAGAATATATGCCTCATACATCATACAAGTAGGCAACAGTTATCAATCAGATCGAATAAATAAACAATATATAATCAAACCAAAGAATCAAATAATGGAGCATTTAAACAATTCATGGGAGTATGAACATGTTAAATAATCAAGCAACAGAAAGCATGAATGAGAGAAACAAGTATAAAAGATAACAGATGAATCAAATAGATGAAAATACACACACGAAGGGTCCACTGAATAATTTAATCAGGAAATGAGGTAAGGACCAAATAAAATCAAGTTAAAAGGCCTCTAATACATGGCATATGAGATGAACAAGGGTGGATCAAAAGATCTCTTCAATTGTCATAAGCAATCCCTAAGTCAAACATCGATCATAAAGAAGTCAACTGAAAATTCAAGTCAATTTAAAAAATAACAAATAAATAAAAAATTAATCAAGAAAATTATGAAAAATTAAAATAAATAAGGGGGGGTCAGGACATCATCATCCCCCAAAAGATTTTAAAAATAACGAAAATTGGTACATAAATTAATTAAAATAAAACAGAGGTCAAACCAAAAGTCAATTAATGAGTCTAGGTTAGAAATAAATAAAGAATAAATAGTAAATTAATCAAGAAAATTATGAAAAATTAAAATAAATAAGGTAGGGTCAGGAAATCATCATCCCCCAAAACTATTTTAAAAATAATGAAAATTTTTACGTGAATTAATTAAAATAAAACAGAAGTCAAATTAAAAGTCAACCAACCAAACTAGGTCAAAAATAAATCAAGAATAAATTGAAAATGTGAAATAAAATTCCAAGAAAAGGTCAGGTTGACCATGAGACAGTGGTAAACCTTCATCCCAAAAATCAAAAGCTAAAAATAATTTTAAGTCATGAAAATAAAATCAATAGAAATAAGTGTGTTGAAATGGACCATTTAGAATAAAGAATTAAAATAAAATATTAATATTAAATAAATACGAAAATAAAATAAAATTAAATTAAATAAGACATTAAGAAAAGTGAAAAATATTTTTGGATAATTTTATGGACGAAGAAAATACTTTAAATAAGAAAAAGAAATACGAAACTGGAAGGATTAATGGTGATGAACATGGTAAGCAAGCATAGATATATCAAAACATGGCAATGGAAGAGATGATTACCTAATGGAAAATAGAAGTGAAATGGAATCTAATATGCGATGAAGCTTTGCCTCCTTGCCACGAAATTCCAATGCTCCTTCAGGGTTAGGGTTTCAGCTTCTTAAATAGGGTGGATTAGGTGTTCTCATGGGCTTTTTAATAAGTGATTTATCCATAAGAATAAAAGTGTGAAGTGAGGTATAAAATGGTGTTATTTTGGGCCAAACTCAAGCGAATGGATGTCCAATGCATGGCCAAAAGAGGTAAAAAAACGTGACTGGTTTGTGCAGCATGCTTAGGAAATCTGATTGGGCCAGCCATGCCCAAAATCTGCCTAGAAAATCAAGTCATGATGCCCACTTTAAATGAATGTATCTCTCAAACCATGGATCCAAATGAGATGATTCCAAAAGTATGTGAAAGAGGACATGGAAAGGTACAATTGTTGTGAAGAAAGTATTTTCAAATAATGCCTTGAAGTCCAAGAAAACTGGCCAAGAAGTCTTGACAAATTTTGAAGATTTTGGACTTAGAAATTTTTCTAAGTGTCCTAAAAAAATGTCTCACTTTGACTAAGCATAACTTTCTCAATTCTAATCCAAATGGAGCAAACTTTATATCTCTAGAAAGCTGGGAGCAAGAGGAACAACTTTCATGTTTGATACATTTTCAAATGGAGCTTTTATCTTGATGCAAAATGGGCTTAAAATGAGTGCAACGATCATGAAAACTTGCCCTAAATGGAAAGTCAACCATTTCCAAATTAAGTAACTTTTCCAATTCCTGATTAAATGATGAATCCATGATCCAACCTTGATCAAATTTCACATGTAGGATCCCCTAGGCATGGATTTTGAGATTCCACTCTCAAAATGTTAGGAGTTGACTTTTCTGGCCCCACAGTTAACTTTTCCCAAACTGTCTAATTCCCGATTCCATTGATCAATTGAAGCACTTCTAGCTCAAATAAAGAGCTGATTTTTTGTATGTAGACCCTTGTGGACATATGGAGGGCCATGGAAAAGAGTTTCACCAAAAGAATCAGAAATAAACTGATTTTATACCAAACCCTAGTTTTAGGGCAAAATGATCAGGAACTGATTGCACTGATTAAGCTCATCTACTTCCAACCAAACATTGCCTGTTGCAGGTAGCCATGAAACCCTAATTTCTGATTAAATTCAGATGAACACTCTGATAGCTTTGAATCCTTCACTGATGAACTGAGGACCATAATAAGATACTTGGACCCCCCTGAGACCCTTGAGACTTGTATACTTAGAAAATGAAGTCCAATTCTCAATCTTGATTTGTGTGGGCTCCTTCTGTTAAGGAGTGATCGATCAAAACCTGATCTCCATGTCATTGATGCAGTATGCAATGAGTATGACCTAATATGATGCTAATCAAGTGTAAAACATAATCCCATGCTTCCAGGAAAAATGAAGGGTAAATTTTGGGGTATTACAATAATATCTACAATTGGCACAACAATATAGGCCTTATCCACAGTATCCACAATAACCACCGCCTCAGTATCAGTCGTAACGGCAACAACAACAACAACAACAACAACAAAGACATCAACCATCTACATCTGCTACTCAGTAAAATCCACGTCCTCCGAAGACTCAAATTCTAGTTTGATCCAATCCTGATGACATACACTAATCTACTACCTCTTTTACTCGCCCAGAATCTCATAGAAAAGTGTGGTGCACCACCAGTGCCTGGAAAGTTTCCTAGATGGTATAAACCTAATGAACATTGTGCTTTCCTCTCTGATGTGCCAGGGCATGACACTGAAAATTGCTTTGTATTTAAAGGAAAAGTCCAGAACTTGTGAGATTGGGTATGATTAAGTTCGGTGATATGCCAGATGTAGCAACTAACCCATTTCCTAAGCATGGGGAAGTAAATATGATTACCAAAGATGAGAACTTGATTATGGATGTCCTGAAAGTGAAGACTTCGTTAGTGCATGTGCGCCTCAAGCTGTTCAAGGTCGGTATTCTAAAGAAAAATCATGAGAAGTGCTCTGTTTGTTTGAGGGACTATAAAGGTTTCTTCGATGTGCAGAAAGATATACAGATGCTGATTTCCAATGGTGTGTTACAGGTTAGTGGAAAGAAAAAGAACGATGAAGTGTATGTCATAGTGCCTGTCTTCAATAAGCACTAGGCTTTTGAGATAGTATGCCCACCCAGAGAAAGTACACCTCCTGCCAACTCTACTAAGCACTTGGACATCAAATTTACATCTCCTTTCCCCTACAAATATGATAAAGCTGCACCATGGAGGTACGAGCCCACTATCACTGTGAATGGTGTTGAGAAACCATTGGTCAACAACAAAGTTGTCACCAATATTGTTGATGCAAGCGGTATCATGAGAAGTGGTAGGCTTTTAACTCCTGTTAATCTTAGAGGTGGTAAGCATGTGGTCACTCCTAAGAGTAGACCCATATAGGATGAAGATGCTGAAGAATTTTTACGCCTGATACAAAAGAGTGATTATAAGGTGTAGACCAGCTTCTTCAAACCCAGTCAAAGATATCTATTATGTCTTTTCTCTTAAACTCTGAGACGCACCACAAGGCCCGGTTGAAAGTCTTGGGGCAAGCCTACGTAAATCCAAATGTCACGGTTGATCAGTTCGACCATGTAGTTGGAAACATTACGTCTTGCAACACACTAAGCTTCTCTGACAATGAGTTTCACGCTGAGGGTAAAAAGCATAACAACGCTCTCTACATATCCATGGGATATGAAAAAGACTCTCTTTCACATGTTTTGGTTGATACCGACTCTTCTTTGAATGTGATGCCGAAGATTACTCTTGCCAAGTTGTCCTATATTGGTGCTGATATCAGACCAAGAGATGTTATTATGAAGGCCTTTGATGGTTATAGGAGGATTGTAATGGGTGAAATTGTCTTTCCGATATTGGTTGGTCCGTAATAATTTCAAATTCTCTTCTAGGTGATGGATATTAATCTCGGTTACAACTGTCTGCTTGGGAGACCATGGATTCATGACGCAGGCGCCGTCACATCCACCTTGCACCAGAAATTGAAATTTATCTGAAATGGAAAGCTTGCTATTGTTTGTGGTGAGCAAGTCCTAATGATCAGTCAATTATCTATTTTTAGATACATTGACATAGAAGAGGATGTTGTCATCACCTAGTTTCAAGGGCTTGAGATTGCAAATGCAGTGAGGATTTAGGACCTCGATGAGGAAGATAAGGTGGGAACTTCTATGGCATCTTTGAAAGATGCACAACAAGTGGTAGCCAGTTGCCAAGCCTCGGGTTGGGGAAAGATTGTGCAACTCAGTGACAACAAAGACCGTAGAAGGTTAGGTTTTAATCTTTATGAGTAGCCAGAAAAGGCATCGAGGACTATTCAATAGGTGAAGTTGATTTCTGAGACATTTAGAAGCGGCGGGTTTATGGACCAGTCATGTGCTATCCTGCAAGATGATGCTGATGAAGGACCAAGATTTGTAATAAGGGGAGGATCGAGCCAGAGGACTCCTAATTGGACTTCTATAGATATTCCCGAAGTCATGCATGTGTCAGATTAATATGTTTTTCTATTTTTTTCTGTTTTTCTTTTTCAAAAAGTTTCCCTCTGCTCTGCCCAAGGCAAAGGTGTTTTTGTTTTGGCTTCATGAATTTTGTTGCAACTCTTAATAGCATAAATAAAAGTTCATTTTAAATTCAATTATGTCGTTTTCCTTTTTACTTTATTTGGAAAAATGGTAAAGAAAATAAAACTTTCAAAAAATATAATGACAAACTTTTATCTGCATGTGCAATTTATTTCGATCAGTTTCTAAAAATCAAAAAACATAAATGCATGTGCAAATTTCTCAATAAACAAATTGAACACAATGACCTTGTGCCCTCTCCCAACTTTGAGTTCCCAGTGTATGAAGCAGAGGAAGAAGAGTTTGAAGATATCCCATACGAGATTTCCAGATTGTTAGAACAGGAGGACAAGACTCTCGAGCCCTACAAAGAGCCGATGGAATTGATCAACTTGGGCACCGAGGAAGATAAGAAGGAAGTGTGAATTAGGGCATTAATCAACTCTAATATGAAGCGCGGGTTGACAAAACTGCTAAGAGAGTATGTTGATGTGTTTTCTTGGTCCTACCAAAACATGTCAGGGTTGGACACCAATATCGTTGAACACAAGCTGCCACTCCGGCCCGAATGCCCACCTGTGAAGCAAAAGCTCAGAAGAACTCATCTTGATATGTCCGTCAAAATCAAGGAAGAAGTGCAAAAGCAAATTGATGTCGGGTTCCTGTTCATATCTATATATCCCCAATGGATGGCCAACATTATGCTTATGTTGAAGAAGGATGGAAAGGTTAGGATGTGTGTGGACTATAGAGATCTAAACAGAGCCAGTCCGAAGGATGGCTTTCCTCCACCTCACATAGATATGTTGGTAGACAATACTGCAAAATCCAGTGTCTTTTCATTTATGGATGGTTTCTCCGGATATAACCAGATCAAAATGGCGCAAGATTACATGGAAAAATAACGTTTATCACCCCGTGGGGAACATTCTGTTATAGAGTGATGCCTTTTGGCTTGAAGAACGCTAGTGCAACATACCATAGGGCCATAACGACCCTATTCCATGACATGATGCATAAGGATATCGAGGTTTATGTGGATGATATGATAGCCAAATCTTAAATGGAGGTAGATCACTTGGATTATCTTTTGAAATTGTTCAATCACCTGAGAAAATATCAGCTTCGTCTAAATCTCAACAAATGCACATTTGGGGCACGGTCAGGTAAGTTACTTGGTTTCATTGTTAGTCAGAAGGGTATCAAGGTGGACCCCGATAAAGTAAAATCTATAAGAGATATGCCTGCACCAAAGACAGAAAAATAAGTCTGAGGCTTCCTTAGAAGGTTGAACTACATTTTTAGGTTTATCTCAAATATGATTGCAACATGCTCTCCGATATTCATGTTGTTGAGAAAAGATCAAGTCGTGGTATGGAGCGAGGACTGTCAAAATGCTTTTGATAAGATCAAAGATTATTTGCAAGAGCCTCCCGTCCTGCTTCCTCTTGTTGAGGGTAGACTTTTGATAATGTATCTTACCGTACTCAATGAATCCATGGGTTGTATCCTTGGTCAACAAGATGAGACGGGTAAGAAAGAGCACGCCATTTACTATTTGAGCAAGAAGTTCACAGACTGTGAGACAAGGTACTCGATGCTTGAGAAAACTTGTTGTGCACTAGCATGGGTTTCCAAACGCCTCCGCCAATACATGGTGAATCATACTACTTGGTTGATCTCGAGAATGGATCCAGTCAAGTATATCTTTGAGAAACCTGCTCTGACCGTTCGGATTGCTCGTTGGCAAATGCTATTATCCGAGTATGATATTGAGTATCACACCCAAAAAGCTATCAAATGGAGTATCCTCGCTGATTATTTGACATATTAGCCTGTTGAGGATCCTCAATCTGTGCAGTTTGACTTTCTTGAGGAAGATGTTATGGCTTTGAGAATGAAAGACAATGATGAGCCACCTATTGAAGAAGATCCCGAGCCTGGATCCATTTGGGGTTTAGTGTTCGACGATGCTGTCAACGCGTATGGACATGGCATGGGAGCTGTAATTATTACTCGTTGAGGTTCACATATACCTTTCACAGCAAAGTTGGATTTCATTGCACCAACAACATCGCAGAATAAGAGGCATGCATCCTTGGTTTGGAACACACTATTGATATACGTATCAAATTTATTGAAGTATTCGATGACTCGGATATTATCATCAATCAGATTAAAGAAGAGTGGGAAACCCGTCATCTGGGTTTGATCCCATACAGAGATTATGCCAGAAGAGTGTCTACTTTCTTTACTAAAGTAGAGTTCTATCACATCCCTCGAGACGAGAACCAAATAGCAGATGCTCTTGCTACATTGTCCTCTATGTATCAAGTGAATATGCTTACAGAAGTTCCTTCCATCACTATCCAGACATGTGATAAACTGGATATGTCTTCAATGTCGAAGTTGTGTCAGATGAGAAACAATGGTTCTATGATCATAAGTGTTTTCTTGAGAAGCAAGAGTACCCGTTTGGAGCGTCTAACAGAGATAAGAAAACCTTAAGGCGGTTGTCAACTAATTTTTTCTTTAATGGGGATCTGTTATACCAAAGAAACTTTCATATGGTCTTTCTCATATGCATGGACAGACATGAAGAAGACATTTTAATGGAAGAATTACATGAAGGGTCTTATGGCATGCACGCCATTGGATATTCTATAGCAAGAAAGATGCTCAGAGTTGGTTATTATTGGATGACTAGGGAGTCAGATTGTTAACAGTATGCTAGAAAATGCCATAAATGTCAGATATATGTAGACCGAGTACACATACCTCCTACACCTTTGAATGTGATCTCTTCACCATGGCCCTATGCAATGTGGGGAATTGATATGATTGGAATGACTGAACCGAAGGCGTCTAATGGATATTGGTTTATTCTTATGGCAATTGATTACTTGACTAAATGGGTTAAAGTTATATCATATGCAAATGTTACCAAGCAGGTGGTAATCAGGTTCTTGAAGAACAATATCATTAGTAGGTATGGCGTGCCGAGCAAGATCATCACAGATAATCGGGCTAATTTGAATAAAAATCTTGTCACCCAGCTGTGCAAAGAATTCAAGATTGAGCACCACAATTCTTCTTCTTACAGACCCAAGATGAATGGGCAGTTGAAGTTGCAAACAAGAATATCAAGAAGATCCTTCAAAAGATGGTTGTCACCTACAAGGATTGGCACGAGATGTTGCCATACGCTTTGCATGGATATCGTACCTCAGTACGCACTTCGACCAGGGCAACCCCCTTTTCTCTTGTATATGGCATGGAAGTAGTACTTCCAATAGAACTCGAGATCCCATCAATGCGAGTCTTGATGGAAGCAAAGCTGACTGATGCAGAATGGTATCAAGCCAGATATGATCAGTTGAATTTAATTCAAGAGAAGCGCCTCAAAGCCTTGTGCCATGGTCAGTTGTACCAACAACAGTTGAAGAAGGATTTTGACAAGGTTAAATCTCGCATATTCATCGAAGGGGATCTCGTGCTAAAGAAGATCTTGCTCGGTCAACATGATGCTAAGGGAAAATGGACTCCAAACTATGAAGGATGAAGAGGGATCTTAGGGTCAAAATTGGGGTCTTACAACTGCCTCTATTTAAGGACATTCTAACTGAGGATTGAAGGTTAAAATCTTCGTATCAACTCAGTGGAATGGACTTAAATAACAAGATATATAAACAAAATTTGGTACCTAAGAGACCTCGTGATGCATATGATATGAATGTTAAAATAATATTCGTGGGGAATATATTTCCACAAAGGAAAAGAATCCGGAGAGACTGAAAGTCCTCAGGAGTATATTGCATTCCATAAGGAAAACTCACTGGGGGAGGCAGAGACTCTGGGGGATAAGAGTTGTGCGTAGCCCAGACTACGACTTGAAAACTGTTGGAGACACGAGAGGAATTTCCATGAAAATAAATCAATGGAAGGATTCGGTTGGGGATAAGGGAAATCTGCAGGGGAAACAGGTAGATCAGAACAAAGCTGAAATACTTGAATCAAACTCACCTGGGGAAGAATAAACTTCAACACAGGAGTACCATAAATATATTATCTATTACCGGTTACTTGGTAGGAAGATAATATATTTTCACAGAGGGACATCCATTACCGGTTAGGATAAACATATCAGGATGACTTGCTGAGGAAAAAGAGGTGTATTCGTTACTGGTTACTGGGTAAGAATAGCCTGCGGGGAAAAAACCAAATAGGATTTACAACTACCGATTACTAGGTAGAAGACCAAAAGGAGAGAATATCCGTCACCGGTTAAAGTGAACATATGAAGGATAACTCAAAGGAAGAATATCTATCATCGGTTAGGATGAACATATCAAGGATAGACTGCCGGGGAAAAATAGGAATTATATCTATCAGTTACTGGATAGAATACCAAAGAGAGAATATCTGTCAGCGGTTAGGGTTAACATATCAAAGATAGACTCAAAGAGGAAAGATAAAATAGGAATTATAACTACCGGTTACTAGGTAGAATACCGAAAAGAGGATAAAAATTGTCATCGGTTAAGATGAACATATCAAGGATTAAATCTATTAGGAATAAAAGTAGGGATTACAACTACCTTTTTACTGGGTAGAAAACCACAAAGGAAGAATATCCGTCACCGGTTGGGATGAACATATCAAGGATATACTTCCTGGGGAAATGCGAAAACAAATCCACTAGGGACAATAAAGGAAGTAGATTACTTTTACCGGGTATTGGGTAAAAGTAAAGTACTCGAAAATCGAGAAGAATATCACCCATTACTGGGTAATAGACTCTCAAGGGACCAAAAATATCTATCCAGGTAGTAACTAGAAAGAAACGGTCAAACAAAGACTCAACCCAATGAGGATGTAACTCAAGTCGAGTAATTACATCCAAATAATTAACTGGGGAGGGAGCTGAAATAATGATCATCCACGAGGAAATAACTCAGTGGGGAATGAGAAAGGTTAAACTCTTTCTGCCTAAAGGGGGCTGGCACTCTACAATTGAAGGAGGACAAACACACCAAACCTGCTTGGGGAAATAATATCACCATAGCAGGGGATCAGAATAAGCGAACCAAATGCAATAAAATGCATAATGAAATATCTAATGTTGTGTTTTATGTATGAATATGTATGTATATGATTATAAGTATGCTGACAAAACAACACCAAGGATACAAATATCACAGATTTGAATCATCGCTGCAACACTCGGCTAATCTCAATCAAGATGGAAACACCAACTGGAGAAAATGCTAGGGATGGACATAAGTCATCTAGCTCTGAATAACTCAACCTTTGTTGGGGAGAGAGAAAAGATCTGCTGAGGATCCAAATTGTCAATTACGCGGGGAATTTTAGGTCAATACCATATCCAAATGAGAGACAACCCTGCAGGGAACCAAACCAAAATACCACTCAGAATCCAAAACTGCTGAGAATGAGGAATCTTCGGTATCAGAGGATAAACTCCTTTGGGGAATACAAGAGATAAAACTCTGCATGGGGATCTAAGCAAAATAATGAGTATGCTTATGACCAAGATTGTTGCATCCCTCAAAATTCATCAATTCCCTTAGGAAACTACAAAATAAACCAATTCCAAGGAAAAGATAACCGGATATGATGAACTGCCAAAGTCATGAAACACAAATATGCGAATGGAAACCAAATAAAGGTTCCGGACCTTCAAAGTCATAAACTGGAGGACATCAAAAGGGGTACCACAGCTGTGGGATAGGGATTGATCATCATCTCAACTCTACTGGGGATGTGAACCTACAACTCAGCTAGGGATACCTGACGAACTGTTGGGGAAAAATTACTAAACCAACTGCTTGAGAAAGACTAACAAGGCTTCGCACTTCAAGACTTACCTGTTCTCAGACTGCTGTTGATATTCCTTGCTAAAATCGATTATTCTTAAAGTAATTGTTTTTATTATTTTTTTTAAGAAAAATAATTTTTATTCATTAATTTATTTCAAAATTATCATCAAAAAAGTTCAATTTTATTTAGCATAAATAAATAAGAGTAGAAATAATTGGATAAAAAGCTCAACTTTATTTAATAGAATGGTAGTCTTTAAATGACAAGACTCCATAGATCTTTACAAAAGTCGAAAATCGTAATTTACATGGAAAAAGGCTACATTGAATACAATGATCATTACTCTTCCTACCAAGTTCAATATCCATTATGCTCTTGGTTTCGGCTGAGAATGATGAATCCGACCCAAATGACTTGCTCACAACTGCCTCCATGACTAGGACCAACCGAATGCAGTTACTTGCCATAATCCTTAATTTTTCCTAGATTTCCCCAAGGTGGGGTACCCAATCTACCAGTATAAATTTTCTGTTTTATGTCTCTAATTTTTTCCTAGATCTCCCTTTCGGGTTTTCAATCCACCGAGACGCTCATTTTTGCCTAAGTCGCCCTTTCAGATTTTCGACTTAGCGAGTTGTTCTTTTTCTTTTTTTAGGCGAAGTATTTCGTGACTGCATCAGCATTCATAGGACGAGTGAACTCTTTACCATCCATAGTTGTAAGAATCAAAGCACCTCCTGAAAAGGATCTTTTCACAGCATATGGGCCTTCATAATTAGGAGTCCATTTTCCCCTGGCATCAGGTTTGAAAGATAAAATTTTCTTGAGCACGAGGTCACCTTCTCTAAACACACGGGGCCTGACCTTCTTATCAAATGCCTTCTTCCTTCTCTGCTGATATAACTGACCATGACACATAGCAGTCAATCTTTTCTCTTCAATTAAATTCAGCTGGTCATATCTGGTTTGGCACCATTCAACTTCTATCAACTTAGCTTCCATCAGCACACGCAATGACAGGATCTCAACCTCTACTAGGAGCACAACTTCCATGCTATAGACAAGAGAGAAAGGGGTTGCCCCTGTTGAAGTGCAGACGAATGTACGGTACCCATGCAAAGCAAATGGGAGCATCTCATGCCAATTTTTGTCTGTTACAACCATATTTTGAATGATCTTCTTGATGTTCTTATTTGCAGCTTCAACAGCCCCATTCATCTTGGGTCTGTAGGGAGAAGAATTATGATGTGCAATCTTGAAGTCTTTGCAAAGAGCTTCCACCATATTATTTTTCAAGTTCGATCATTATCATTAATGATCTTACTCGGCACACCATAATGGAATATAATCTAATTCTTGATAAACCTCACAACAACTTGATTGGTTACATTTGCGTACGATGCCGCTTCAACCCACTTTGTGATGTATTCAATAGCCACCAGAATGAAATGATGTTCGTTCGAAGATTTGGGTTCAATCATACCAATCATATCAATTCCCCACATGGAGAAGGGCCATGGAGAGGAAATGACATTCAACAGTGTCAGAGGAACATGAATCTTATCTGCATAAATTTGACACTTGTGGCATTTCTTCATAAATTTGCAACAATCAGATTCCATTGTCAGCCACTAGTAACATGCTCTCAACATCTTCTTTTCCATAGCATGTCCATTAGAATGAGTTCCAAAGGAACCTTCATGGACTTCAGTCATCAACATGTCTGCTTCGTGTCTATCCACGCATCTGAGCAAAACCATATCGAAGTTTCTCTTGTAAAGCACATCATCATTCAGGTAGAAGTTGTCAGCTAATCTTCTCAAAGTCTTCTTATCTTTCAAAGATGCCCCAGGCGGGTAAATCTGACTTTGGAGGAAACACTTGATATAAAATTACCACGGTTTTTCATCTTTGATCTCTTCAATAGCAAACACATGAGCTGTCCTAGCAAGACGCATCACAGTCAAATTAGAAACTTCATTCCAAAATTTCACCCTAATCATTGAAGCCAACGTTGCAAGAGCATCTGCCATCCGGTTTTCATCTCGAGGGATATGATGAAACTCAACCTTTGTAAAGAATGTTGAAATCCTCCTCGCATAATCTCTATATGGTATCAAACCATGTTGATTCGTCTCCCATTCACCTTTGATCTGATTCACCACCAAAGCTGAATCTCCATAGACGTCTAGATATTTGATTTTGAGATCAATGGCCTCTTTCAAGCCCTATAATGCAGGCTTCATATTCAACCATATTGTTTGTACACTTGAAAGTCAATCTGGCTATAAATGGAAAATAAGTGCCTTGAGGAGTAATAATCACTGCCCCAATGCCATTACCATACGAATTAACAACTCCATCAAATACCAGGCCCCAACGGGAACCAGGTTCTAGCCCTTCTTCAAGAAATGGTTCATCATAATGTTTCATCTTCAGGTACAAAATCTCTTCGTCAGGAAAATCATATTGCACTAGTCAGCCAAGACACTACCTTTAATAGCTTTCTGAGATCGGTATTCAATATCATACTCAGACAACAACATCTTCCAACAGGCAATTCTCCCAGTTAAGGCAGGCTTCTCAAAATGTACTTGATTGGATCCATTTTGGATATCAGCCAAGTAGTATGATTCAACATATATTGGCGCAGACGCTTAGCAACCCAAGCCAATGTGCATCATATCTTTTCAAGCATAGAATACCGGGTCTCACAGTCAGTGAACTTCTTACTGAGGTAGTAAATTGCATATTCTTTCTTTCTAGATTCATCTTGTTGACAAAGAACACAACCCATACTCTCATCAAGAACAGTCAAATACATGATCAAAGGTCTTCCTTCAACATGCGGAGACAGAATCAGAGGCTCAAGTAGATACTCTTTAATACTATCAAAAGATTTCTAGAAACCCTTGGTTTAATCACAAGACTGATCTTTCCTAAGAAGCTTAAATATAGGCGCACATGTGGAAGTCATATGCAATATAAATCTCGAGATATAGTTCAAACGGCGGAGAAAACCTCTGACTTGCTTCTCAGTTTTGGGTGCAGGCATCTCTCATATTGCTTTGACCTTGGCAGGATCAACTTCGATACCCTTCTCACTAACAATAAAGCCCAACAATTTACCAGAACAAACACCAAAAGTACACTTATTGGGATTCAAGTGCAGTTTGTATTTTCTCAAGCGCTGGAATAACTTTAACAAATGCTCAACATGTTCTTCTTCATCACTTGATTTGGCAATCATATCATCAACATAAACTTCAATCTCTTTGTGCATCATATCAGGAAAAAGAGTGGTCATAGCTCTCTGGTATGTTGCACCAGCATTCTTTAAACCGAAAGGCATCACTCTATAACAGAATGTTCCCAAGGGTGTAATGAATGTGGTCTACTCCATATCTCAGGTGCCATCATGATCTGATTATAGCCGGAAAATCCGTCCATAAATGAAAAGACTTTGAATTTAGTTATATTATCTACCAACATGTCAATGTGTGACAGAGGAAAATCATCTTTCGAGCTAGCTTTTTTCAAATATTTATAATCAACACACATGCGGACTTTTCCATCTTTCTTGGGAACAAGCACAATATTGGCCACCCACTGTGGATACTCAGAGGTTACAAGAAAACCAGCATCAATCTGCTTTTGCACTTCCTCTTTGATATTAACTGCCATATTGATCTGCTGTCGCCCGCAGATCAAAACGAGTATTTTTATAAAAACGTAATACATCGACAATTAAACTCGGATATCGTCTCAAGGATTCTTGTTTGTAATAATTAAACGTAATCGAATGGGGGGGTTGGTTTGGTGTTCAATTACAAAAATGCAGAAAATAAGTGATTATGAAAAGTGATTATTTGAATAAGCTGAAACGAATCAACCCACTATATCATCTTCCGACTTATCATTGATCCCTATAAAATTCCAATTCCCTAAACAGGTATGTGTAGGAGAATTGCCATCCAAGGCGCAGCGGAATTTAAAATTTTCTCCATTTAGTGATCCTTACGAATGGGCATGATCAGTGATAGAATCGTTACCTCTTGTGGCGATTCAAACCTTTGGTGCAGATCTCTGATAATGATCAAAACCTTTGATACAGATCCACGGGGCGATCACGAACTTTGAACGATGACAACGTCTCTACTCAGTCCACACGAACGGATTCCTTCAATCGCAATGCTAGCTGTTATGAATGAAGGCTTTGAGTGAGAGAAAGAGGGAAACAAAATTCCAAGTCTCTACTTGAATTTCTGTCTGAGTGGATTGGAGAGTGACAATGCTTCTACCCAAGGGGTTCTATTTATAGAACCACTTGTGTGTGCTTCAAGCTAAAAAGCCCACTTAAGTGTATTTTGGCCCATATCTTATAATATGCCCAAAATCACTTAAGTATTTGGTACCTTACCATATTTCGTCACCCACTTAAGTGCACCGTACCTTACGGTGTTTGAAATTCTAGTTATCAGACTTTGGATGTCACACTGGTTGTTATGATATCCAATTTTGCACAGACAGGGATTATGCAGAACTTAATTGTAAGTGCAGTAAATAACACAAGTAATTGTTCACCCAGTTCAGTCCAACATGACCTACATCTGGGGGCTACCAAGCCAGGGAGGAAATCCACTATTAGTAGTATCAATTCAAAGCTAAACTCACCCGTTTACAACTTATCACTTAATCCCTACCCAATGCAATTTTAATCTTAATCTAAGATCAGAGTTCCTACTCACTCCCCCTCAATCACCTCAGTGATATTAAAAACACTTTGAAGTCACACTTCAAAAACAACTCTTGGTTATGCTTCACAGCTTAAACCAAGATACACAGCACTCACGCTTAAAAGCTTTGAGTGACACAACACTTACAACTCAATGAACACCCTATGCCAAAGCAATCGTCTATTTGATAATGACTTGGCTTACAAGATACGTCTAATTCTAGACTCACAAAAATACAGCAGTGAAGTAAGATGGACACACTAAATCTTCACGCCTCAAAATCCCTGAAACTGAATGGAGGAATGCCTTCCTTTTTATATTGCAGCACCTGGGCTTTTGCACCTGTATTTTCCTGAATTTTAGGTCACATACGTTCCCTCAAATTCAATATTTAGGTTGCTAACAAATAGGCTATTTGTTAGGTTCATTGAATGTAGCTTGGTTGTTGATTTCCTGGATTTTCTCTAAGTTGTTGACTTCCTAAAGAATAGCCTGAGAAAGCTGTAACAGAAAACTGAACAACCTACAATTTAGCATATGCTGTCAGGCATGAATGTCACGACATTCAGCTTGACATCAAGGTCCATATGCTGAGTCTGTTTTCCCAGAAAACAGACTGTACAAATCTGCTGACCTGTACATGATCAATATGACCATACTACAGTACCAGCTTACATTAGTAAATGTCAAAGTGTCCAACTTAACATTTACACAGTTGGCCTTAGGTTAGTTCTGTAATTCTCTTGAAGAACAACCTAACTAATATGCTGAAGTATAGCAGAACACCACTCTGCCCAATCTTCAGTAGCTGCTGTCAATGATGAATGTCACAACATCCAGTTTGACATTCAATCAGTAGGCCTTATGCCAGGTCTGGTTCTTCCTTGATAACCAGACTGCAAGTGAATACTAAGTTCTAACAGAGCTTCTGTTCCTTAGTATCTGTTGACAGGTATGAATGTCACAGCATTCAATAATCCTGTGTTAGCTAGTCCTGCAGTAACTACAATGTAGTTACATATACATGTCATGACATCAGTCAAGACATTTGTGTTTTACCATACAATGCAGCCAATTAAACACCTACAAACTCCCCCTTTGGCAAATTTTTGGCTAAAACACTTTGATCCCCATAACAGAGTTCATAGCAGCGGAATAATACTAGCTAATACACTCAGAGTGGCAGCACACTCACACACATGGAAGTTAAATGAAAACTTCACATAGCAGCACATATATATTAGAAGTTGCACCTAAACTTCAACATCTGCTGCAGGGGGGGAATCTTCAGATCTGTCATGAGAGTCTGTTTGTAGAGACCCACTCTGTTTGTCAGGGGTATTGGTGGTTATTACTCCCCCTTTTTGTCACAAATGTTGCCAAAGTCAACAACATAGGCAGAGCACAATGACAGAGTTCCAGACTTGGTTTTACTTCACAGTTTCAACCAAGTTCACATCCACTTGATCTTGCTTCACAGCTTCGATCAAGTGATCACCCACTTTTGCTTTACAGTAGGTACCACCATATCAGATGCCATGATGTTGTTTCTGACATCCAGAACCACTCCTGCATGAACAGCATCCTTGAACTCCTGCAGGTACAGAGGCCTTCTCTCTGTAGGGTGTCCCCTTACCCTCTTGTATTCACCCTTGTTGCGCGCAGCATAGCTATGATATGTTGACCAATCATAGTCTTGTACAAATCGTTTAATAGGCAGAGATATTAAACAATTTATCCCAAACATCAGTGGTTGCTATAATGTCTCAGAGAGACATATTCCCAGTTTGCTCCTTAAGTTTTCAAACTGAGTAGCATCCAGAGCCTTTGTAAATATGTCAGCCAGTTGAAGATCCGTGGCTACATGTTCCAAAGTGATCACCTTGTCTTCCACCAGATCTCTGATGAAGTGGTGCCTAATGTCAGTATGTTTGGTCCTGCTGTGTTGGATGGGATTCTTGGAGATGTTGATGGCACTGAGATTATCACAGAACAATGTCATGACATTTTGAGTGACATTGTACTCAGTGAGCATTTGTTTCATCCAAACCAGTTGGGAGCAACTGCTTCCAGCCGCTATGTATTCAGCCTCTGCAGTGGACAGAGAGACACAGTTCTGCTTCTTGCTGAACCACGATATGAGGTTTTCTCCTAAGAAGAAACATCCACCTGATGTGCTTTTTCTGTCATCAGCACTTCCAGCCCAATCAGCATCACAGTACCCAGATAGGACAGGCTCAGACCCATGTGAGTACAGCATCCCATAGTCACATGTCCCATTGATGTACTTGAGGATCCTTTTGACTTGATTCAAGTGACTCACCTTGGGCTCTGCTTGATATCTGGCACACACTCCAACTGCATAGGAAATGTCAGGTCTACTTGCAGTTAGATACAGCAGACTACCTATCATGCTTCTGTACAGGCATTGATCAACACTGGGTCCTCCATCATCTTTGGTTAACTTCAGATGAGTAGGAGCTGGAGTCCTCTTGTGCCTGGCATGATCCATACCAAACTTCTTAACTATGTTCTTGGCATACTTGCTTTGGGAGAGAAACATGGAGTCCTCCATTTGGTTTACTTGCATTCCAAGGAAATAGGTCAGTTCTCCCACTAGACTCATTTCAAACTCAGATTGCATCTGGTGAACAAATTTTTTAACCATTTGTTCTGACATTCCACCAAAGACTATATCATCCACATAGATTTGAGCTATCATGATTTTGCCTTCCTCATCCTTCACAAACAAGGTTTTATCTATGCCACCCTTTCTGTATCCATTTGTGGTCAGAAATTCGGTTAACCTTTCATACCAAGCTCTGGGTGCTTGCTTCAACCCATACAAGGCTTTCTTCAGCTTGTATACATGCTCAGGTTGGTTAGGATCACAAAACCCTTTGGGTTGTTCCACATAGACTTCTTCATTCAGGTAGCCATTCAAGAATGCACTCTTCACATCCATTTGAAATAGCTTAAACTTCAGGATGCATGCTACCCCCAACAGCAATCTGATGGACTCAAGTCTAGCCACAGGAGCAAATGTCTCATCAAAGTCTACTCCTTCAACTTGAGTGTATCCTTGAGCTACTAGTCTTGCTTTATTTCTAGTAATTACTCCTTTCTCATCAGATTTGTTTTTGTAGATCCACTTGGTACCAATGATGTTGGACCCTTCAGGTCTTGGAACCAGCTCCCATACTTCATGCCTTGTGAACTGCTCGAGTTCCTCTTGCATGGCAATGATCCAGTATTCATCAGTCAGGGCTTCTTTCACATTCTTTGGTTCAACCTTGGAAACAAAGCAGGAATTTGAGTTTATTCCCCTTGACCTGGTAGTTACACCACTGGTGGGATCCCCTATGATAAGATCCTTAGGGTGGTCTTTCTGAATTCTGATAGATGGCACTTTGGTAGGTGCTTCTACTTCACATTCAATAGGAGGTTCCTGTACTTCTTCAGGCTTGACTGGACTGTCAGTTGGACTATCAAGGAATGTTTCAACATCCTCCATGACATCGGTTCCTTCCTCTTTATCATCCACAATGACATTTATGGATTCCATCAGGACATTGGTCCTGTAGTTGAACACTCTATAGGCTCTGCTGTTCGTGGAGTATCCCAGAAATACGCCTTCATCACTTTTGGGATCTAGCTTCCTTCTCTGTTCACGATCTGTGAGAATGTAGCATTTACTTCCAAAAATATGAAAGTACTTCACAGTGGGTTTTCTACCCTTCCATATTTCATACAGAGTGGAGGAGGTTCCTTTTCTCAAGGTGACTCTGTTGTGAACATAGCACGCCGTATTCATTGCTTCAGCCCAAAAGTGCATAGGGAGCTTCTTTGCATGAATCATTGCTCTGGCAGATTCTTGAATAGTTCTATTTTTTCTTTCAACTATTCCATTCTGCTGAGGAGTTATAGGGGAGGAGAACTCATGGCTTATTCCTTCAGATGAGCAGAACTCATCAAACTTGGAATTCTTGAATTCAGTGCCATGATCACTTCTAATCTGGACCACACAACTGTCCTTTTCTCTTTGAAGTCTTATGCACAGATCCTTGAAGACATCAAATGTATCTGACTTCTCTCTGATGAAGTTTATCCACGTGTATCTGGAATGGTCATCAACCACCACGTAGGCATACTTCTTCCCTCCAAGACTTTCCACCTGCATAGGTCCCATTAGGTCCATGTGCAGCAGTTCCAGAACTCTGGAGGTTGTGGAATGTCCCAGCATTGGGTGTGACATCTTGGTTTGCTTGCCCACTTGGCATTCTCCACAGACTCTTCCTTCATCAATCAGAAGCTTTGGCATTCCTCTGACTGCTTCCTTGGATATGATCTTCTTCATTCCACGTAAGTGGAGATGGCCAAGTCTTCTATGCCACAGCTTCACCTCCTGTTCTTCCTTGGCTGAGGAGCAAGTTGTGGAAAAGTTAGAGAGGTCAGGTTCCCACAGATAGCAGTTGTCTTTGGACCTGGTTCCTCTCATAACTTCCTGATTGTCACCATTTGTCACAATGCACTGCTCCTTCGTAAACTGAACATGAAAACCTTGATCACACAGCTGACTTATACTGATGAGGTTTGCAGTTAGTCCTCTTACTAACAGCACATTGTTCAGTTTTGGCACTCCAGAACAGTCCAGTTTGCCCACACCTCTGATTTTTCCTTTGGCACCATCACCAAAAGTCACATAGCTGGTGGTGTGAGGTTGAATGTCTACCAGTAGATTTTCCATACCAGTCATATGTCTTGAGCATCCACTGTCAAAGTACCAGTCTTCTCTGGAAGAAGCCCTTAGGGCAGTGTGTGCTATCCTAGCATACCATTGTTGCTTCTTAATGGGAACACATCGCTTGCGTGTGTTATGCTTAGGTCTGACAGGTGAGGCTCTGTTAGGGAAGCCATGAATCCAGTAGCAGAAGGCTTTTATATGTCCAAGCCTGCCACAGTGGTGACACCTCCAATTCTGGAATATTCTCTTCTGATGATCATTCATCCTAGCTCCTCGATGTTGAGACATCGGTTTTGACATCTGCTTGAACTTCTGAACTTTAGCCTTTGGGCGTTTGTGTTCAGCTCTTTTTCTAAATCCTAGCCCAGATTTGGTTCCAGACTGTTGTCCCACCTTTAGGATTTCTTCCAAGGTGTCAGTTCCCTTATTCATCATTCTGATGGATTTGGTCATCTGGTTCAGCTTGGAGGTCAGCAGGGCTATCTCATCATTCAGCCCTTCTATGGCAGACAGTTGTTTCTGTCTCTCATCTTCCAGTTCCTTGATGAGTTTCTTCTGCTTTTCACCTTGTGCAGGTACTTCTGCACTGGTGGTACACAGCTTCTTATATGCTGCAGCAAGTTCATCAAAGGTCATCTCATCTGCACTTGTGTCATCTTCAGAGACACACACACTAGTTAGTGCAGTGACATGTTTGGCAGATTCTCCTTCAGATTCACTTTCAGAATCTCCTTCAGACCATGTGATAGCTAGCCCCTTATTTTGCAATTTGAGGTAAGTAGGACATTCAGCTCTGATGTGTCCATACCCTTCACAACCATGACACTGGATTCCCTTCCCATGGTTGAACTTTTCTTCAGAAGTTGATCTTTTCTTAATGTCAGACGGGATGTTCTTGACATTGGGTCTACCTCTTTGATCAATCTTCTTCATGAACTTGTTGAATTGCCTTCCAAGCATGGCTAAGGCTTCTGATATACTTTCATCACCTCCAGTATATCCTTCTTCTGCCTCCTCTTCAGCATTAGATACAAAGGCTATGCTTTTCTTCTTCTCAGCATACTCACCTAAGCCCATTTCAAAGGTTTGGAGAGAACCAATGAGCTCATCTACCTTCATATTGCTGATGTCCTGAGCCTCCTCTATGGCAGTGACCTTCATAGCAAACCTCTTAGGCAAGGACCTGAGAATCTTTCTTACAAGTTTCTCTTCGGTCATTTTCTCACCTAGTCCACCAGAGGTGTTTGCAATTTCAAGAATATTCATGTGGAAGTCATGAATAGTCTCATCCTCTTTCATCCTCAGATTTTCAAACTTGGTTGTCAGCATCTGAAGTTTTGACATCTTCACCTTGGAAGTACCTTCATGAGTTACCTTGAGGGTATCCCAAACTTCCTTAGCTAGTTCACAATGGTGCACCAGCCTGAAGATGTTCTTAGTGATTCCATTGAACAGTGCATTCAAGGCTTTGGAATTTCCAAGAGCTAATGCCTCTTGTTCCTTGTCCCAATCTTCTTCAGGAATCTGCACACTGACTCCATCTTCATCAGTCCTCGTTGGATGTTCCCATCCCTTGTTGACAGCTCTCCAGACTTTGCTGTCTAGAGACCTTAAGAAGGCTATCATGCGAGGCTTCCAGTCATCATAATTAGATCCATCCAACATGGGTGGTCTGTTTGAGTGTCCTAAATCCTTGTCCATGGTACTAGAAAGTAACTTCCCTAGATCTCACCCAGAACTTCACAGGCAGGGTGCCTGCTCTGATGCCAATTGAAATTCTAGTTATCAGACTTTGGATGTCACACTGGTTGTTATGACATCCAATTCTGCACAGACAGGGATTATGCAGAACTTAATTGTAAGTGCAGTAAATAACACAAGTAATTGTTCACCCAGTTCAGTCCAACATGACCTACATCTGGGGGCTACCAAGCCAGGGAGGAAATCCACTATTAGTAGTATCAATTCAAAGCTAAACTCACCCGTTTACAACTTATCACTTAATCCCTACCCAATGCAATTTCAATCTTAATCTAAGATCAGAGTTCCTACTCACTCCCCCTCAATCACCTCAGTGATATTAAAAACACTTTGAAGTCACACTTCAAAAACAACTCTTGGTTATGCTTCACAGCTTAAACCAAGATACACAGCACTCACGCTTAAAAGCTTTGAGTGACACAACACTTACAACTCAATGAACACCCTATGCCAAAGCAATCATCTATTTGATAATGACTTGGCTTACAAGATACGTCTAATTCTAGACTCACAAAAATACAGCAGTGAAGTAAGATGGACACACTAAATCTTCACGCCTCAAAATCCCTGAAACTGAATGGAGGAATGCCTTCCTTTTTATATTGCAGCACCTGGGCTTTTGCACCTGTATTTTCCTGAATTTTAGGTCACATACGTTCCCTCAAATTCAATATTTAGGTTGCTAACAAATAGGCTATTTGTTAGGTTCATTGAATGTAGCTTGGTTGTTGATTTCCTGGATTTTCTCTAAGCTGTTGACTTCCTAAAGAATAGCCTGAGAAAGCTGTAACAGAAAACTGAACAACCTACAATTTAGCATATGCTGTCAGGCATGAATGTCACGACATTCAGCTTGACATCAAGGTCCATATGCTGAGTCTGTTTTCCCAGAAAACAGACTGTACAAATCTGCTGACCTGTACATGATCAATATGACCATACTACAGTACCAACTTACATTAGTAAATGTCAAAGTGTCCAACTTAACATTTACACAGTTGGCCTTAGGTTAGTTCTGTAATTCTCTTGAAGAACAACCTAACTAATATGCTGAAGTATAGCAGAACACCACTCTGCCCAATCTTCAGTAGCTGCTGTCAATGATGAATGTCACAACATCCAGTTTGACATTCAATCAGTAGGCCTTATGCCAGGTCTGGTTCTTCCTTGATAACCAGACTGCAAGTGAATACTAAGTTCTAACAGAGCTTTTGTTCCTTAGTATCTGTTGACAGGTATGAATGTCACAGCATTCAATAATCCTGTGTTAGCTAGTCCTGCAGTAACTACAATGTAGTTACATATACATGTCATGACATCAGTCAAGACATTTGTGTTTTACCATACAATGCAGCCAATTAAACACCTACAGTGTTCCTTAGTTACTCTATCTCTCATCAATCCGTCCTTTGTGTGTGACCCTATAGGTTTTCGCGGCGTTGGCAATTATATTAAATCACGCATTTAACATAATAAACAGTGAGCGGTATCTAGCAACACGTCACTGCTACCCAAGTCACGAAAATGTCATGTGATCTGACAAAACCTCCTGTGATAATAATTATGTGTATAATTACCCCTTTGCCCTTATGTCTATATTGAACACAAGGTATAGACCGTGTCACCCTTGTCCAGTTCAATATTGGGCCCATAGACATTTATCCTGTTACGCAGGATTGGCAAATTCCATCTAGGACACTCATGTCCCTCAGCATGCTTCGTGGAGTACCCATCAACTGTCTTTATGGTTATCCAGTTACGGACAATGTTGGATCAACAATAAAGCACTCGACTCTACATCTAGGATCCATAGTGGTTTTAGGTCGAAGAGTGGTATACACTATTATCACCATGAGAATAACTTATGACACTTTGCATAACTTTCTCTATAGTATTCTCATAGCGGGGCAATCCGGTATAAATATTACTCCTAATATTCATACCTATGTTTAAGACTTGATAACTCTTTATCCATGATCCATGAGATGTGATCATCAGTCTACAAACATAATAGTCTTAATGCTTTAATGTTATCCCACTTCACACTAAAGCTCGACTACGGATACTTTAAGAATAGTGTCCTTATGTTTAATGTGTTCTCATGATTAAGTCACACTTAATACATTAAACGGACTATCTATTCCAGGGACTTTATTAATCAACCATAATAAAGAAAATGCCTTTAAATAATTCGATACAAGTACCAAAAGTATTGGCCTCTAGGGCTTACACCAACAATCTCCCACTAGCAGTAGAGCCAATCAGGCATACCCCGTATGCCCATTGATCTAGTATGGCCATCATGCTTCTGCTGCGCAAGAGGCTTTGTCAGTGGGTTAGCAACATTGTCAAGTGTAGGTACTTTACATATTTTCACACAACGTCTAAGTATGTGTTTGGATCGTTGGTGAGATCTAGGCTCCTTAGCTTGTGCGATAACACCATTGTTATCATAATAGAGACCAATGGGATCCACAATGCTAGGGACTATGCCAAGTTTATTGATCCAAACAGCTTCCTTTGCTGCACTTAAGGCAGCAATATGCTCGGCCTCGGTTGTAGAATCAGCAACTGCATCTTGCGTTGAACTTTTCAAGCTCACAGTGCCGCCATTTAAGCAAAACACATAACCAGATTGGAATCATTCATATTAAAGCGTCTCAGTACTTTGTCTATGTACTCTGACTTAGGCCAAGCATTTCATGATCTATCTCTATAGATTCTGATAGGCTGCTTCACCCAGGTCCTTCATAGAAAAGCATTTCCCCAACCAAGACTTTACTTGTTGCAGGGTAGGGATATTGATTCCAATGAGTAATATGTCATCTACATATAATACCAGGAATACGATCATGCTCCATTATCCTTCTTGTAGACACAAGGCTCATCTTCGTTCTTGATGAATCCATACAGTTTTACTGTTTCATCAAGGCGAAGATTCCATAACTAGGTCACAGGCTCATCTTGATCCATGAGTAATATATCACCTTGATCAGATATCCATATATCTTAGGTAGGTGACGTATCCTGCCTGACCTACGCTGGTCTTGTTCTACTTGAGCAGGTTGCTCTTACACAACTACTTGTGTTTCCTGCTCTAATTCCTCCATAGGTGTATCGATGCTTTGTGATTCTTGAATTTCTTCAAGCTCTACTTTCCTCCCACTGGTTCCTTTGGAATTAAAATCCTTTTCTAGGAAAACTCCAGTTCGAGCGACAAACACTTTGCCCTCCGAAGGATTGTAGAAGTAATATACTCTTGTTTCTTTAGGATACCCCCACAAATAAGCATTGGTCAGATTTGGGCTTAAGCTTAGTTGAAATTTGTCGTTTCACATAAACTTCGCAACCCCAAATCTTCATGTAAGACATATGTGGTCTCTTACCACTCCATATCTCATATGGTGTCTTTTCAACCTTTTGGATGGAACACGGTTAAGTGTGTAAGCTGATGTCAATGGTGTATGTCCTCAAAAGGAGTTTGGAAGATTGGTGTGACTCATCATGGATCGGACCATGTCCAACAGGGTTCGATTTCTTCTCTCAGATACACCCTTCCATTGGGATGTTCCAGGAGGAGTAAGTTGGGATAAGATCCCACACTCTTTCAGATGGTCATCAAACTCTAGGATTAAATACTCATCACTTCGATCTGATCGAAGAGTTTTAATATTCTTACCTAGTTGGTTTTAACTCGTTAGGTTTCACCCTTTTGTATTAATGTTATTAATAGGCATTTCAAGATCAAGGACATATAGTCCATTGTTCATTTGTGCAGTAGCATAGAACATATCATTCAAATAAATTGAGCAACAATTGTTCTTTATTATAAATGAAAAATCAAACTTGTCCAAACAAGAAATGGAAATAATATTCCTACTAATTGCAGGTACATAATAACAGTTCTCTAACTGAATTATTAAACCACTAGGTAAAGTCAATACAAAAGTTCCTACGGCTAAAGCAGCAACCTTTGCTGCATAGCCAACTCGTAGGTCGACTTCACCTTTTGCCAAATCTCTACTCCTTTTTAGTTCCTGCACATTTGTACAAATGTGAGAACCGCATCCAGTATCTAATACCCATGATGCAGAAGTAGATAAATTAATAACAAAAATACCTGAAGTTGAAGTCTCTACTCCATTCTTCTTATCTTCCAGGTACTTTGGGCAGTTCCTCTTCCAGTGTCCAGTCTTACCGCAATGGAAGCAGGTGCCTTCTTTTGCTATGCCTACACTAGGCTTCAAAGCAGCAGTGGATCTGGGATTGGCAACTTCCTTGCCCTTCCCCTTATCACTCTGCTTAGTGGGCCTTTTGTTCTGTCTCTTTCCATTTCCGATCATCAGAATGGACTTCCCTTTTGACTTCAGATTCTGCTCGGCAGTTCTTAACATGGCGAGCAGTTCAGGAAGAGATTTGTCCATATCAATCATATTGAAATTTAGGACAAATTGACTGAAACTATCTGGCAACGATTGCAAGATCAAATCAGTTGCAAGTTCCTTTTCGAGGGGAAAGCCCAATCTCTCAAGGTTTTCCACATACCCAATCATCTTGAGTACATGGGGAGCTACAGGGGCTCCCTCAGCTAACTTGCTTTGAAAAAGGGCTTTTGAAACTTCAAACCTCTCATGCCTTGCTTGCTCTTGATAGAGCAACTTCAGGTGTTCGATCATATCGAACGCTGACATGTTCTCATGTTGCTTTTGCAATTCTGAGTTCATGGTAGCTAGCATGAGACAAGCAGTTTCATTGGCATCATCGACATGCTTCTTATAAGCATCTCTTTCTGCCTTAGGTGCAGAACTAGGAGGTTCCTCTTCAGGAACAGGTGTCTCCAAGACATACAGCTTTTTATCATGTTTGAGGATAATCCTCAGGTTTCGGTGCCAATCCAGGAAATTTGTCCCATACAATTTTTCCTTATCAAGGATTGATCGTAGGATGTTGTTAGAGGTGTTTGCTGTCATGGTAATCTACATAAGGATTAATCAAAATATTGAAGGTGAGAAAAACAAGAAAGGGGGGGTTTGAATTGTTTTGAAAAATAAGCGCTTTTCAAAAAGAAAATCACACAAGGATTTTATACTGGTTCGCTTATAACACAAAGCTACTCCAGTCCACCCGGCCGAGGTGATTTCGCCTTCAACAAGGACTTAATCCACTAATCTTGAAAGATTACAAACAACGTCTAAGATACAAAAATCTCTTAGCCCTCTCAAGTATACAGACTACACAGAGTCACTTGAGGAAATCAACAAACAAAAGATGAAAGGTTATGTAATCTAGAGTGCTTCTAAGAAAGCAAATATTACAATGTAAAGAACAAAAGTTTTTCACGTAATAAGCAAAAGCTTCGTGAAGATCTTTGAGAGAAGAGTGTTTTTCTTGACTTGGTGTTTCAGTATAATTTTGGCTTGTTGGCTTGCTGATTGTTCTCTCGTGTGTTGCTGAAAGTTGATTTGCAATCCTTTATATAGATCAGTTAAAGTAGTAGTTGAAACTGGTGGATATTAAGATGAAGTTACGCCATCACATAATTAGCTAATGCAGGATGACTTTTTCTTCTTGAAATGACTACTTACCACAAGTAGTATTTTCTTTATTGAAATTGGAGATTAACGTCTCTTTCTCAATTAGGAAATCCATTTGAAAATCTTTACTTGTCTTCAACGTTACTCTTTCATGATTAGCAAATCCATAATCAGAGTATTTGTGTTTCTGGAGAACCTTGGAATCTTGCTTCTGATGTTGATCTAAATAGTTTCTTCAGATAGCGTTGTTCAGAGTCAGAGGTTCTAGGACTTACTTCTTCTTCAGATGCTTCTGATACTTGTTGTTTAGTTCAGAGTTTAGACTTTCTTGAACTTGTTTCTACTTCAGAGCTTCTGATCATTTGATAATATGCTTCTGATCTGGTACTCTATCTGATGATGTCATCAGATTTCTTTCTTCTATCTTTAGAATCCTGCACACTTAGAAACTTTTCGTTAGGGTGCCATTTTTGGTTTCATCCTTTGTTATCATCAAAATCAAGGAATCTGTTGTAGAACAATTTTTGTTCTTACAATCTCCCCCTTTTTGATGATGACAAAACAACTTTAATTAGCAGATGAAACATGAATAAAATTAGATCAGATAGACAGAAGCTCCCCCTGAGATAATGCTAGGGAGTTCAGAAGTTCTTACCAGAGCTTCTAAAGTAAAGAGGTTTCTGAAATTTTCTGCAATTTCTTAAGTCCAAGTTAGATAATTTTGTTTATAAAAAAAAATGTTGCAGAATGCTTAAGGTTTTAGACAATATTTTCATCAGAGCTAATAATTACTTTCTCCCCCTTTTTGTCAAAATCAAAAAGACATAGTAAAAAAAAAATAACTTGAAGAGAAAAACATTGCATTAATATAGAAGCACAAAGGCAAACAAAACATCAGATTCAAAAGAACAAGAAAAACATCAGATCCAAAGGAAGACAGAAGCAAAAACAATAGGCAAGCAAAAATAAATCCTAAGTGCCTAAGGGTTCGGAGGCGGAGGCATTCTCTGAAGCAGCATAGCAAGCATATTCTGGATGTTGTCGTTGACAGTATCTTGCTTGTCCATTCTGGCCCGGAGTTCATTCTGATCTTGCTTGAGTTCTTTCAGAGTCTGAAGAACCATAGGAATCACAGAAGAGGACTCCCCCAGAGTCAAAGCCTGCTGAGCTTCAGCTTCTGCAGCAGCTTGTGCTTCTACATCCGCCAGAGCCTTGGCTTCAGCTTCCTTTTGCCTTAGGAGTTCAGCTTCCTTAGCAGGTCGTTCTTCTTCTAGCCTTTTTGCTTCTTCTTCAGCTTCCTTGGCCAACCTCTCTTCCTCCAGCCTTCTGGCTTCAGCTTCTCTGGCAAGTCTCTCCTGGAGTCTTGCCTCAGCATCTCTGATGTAGCCATTTCTGACTTGTTCAGAGATGCCCTTCAGTCTAAAGGCCTCAGATGTCATCCAGCCAATGACTCTGTTCCAGTGTGTCCTTACATATTTAGGATCATCACTGATTTCAGAGTTTGTGACTAGAGAATCAACCTTTTGAACTGAAGCCTCTGCAATCATTAAGATGGCTTCCTTAAGGGTAGGTTTAGAAAGTTCAGGTTCAGGTTCTGGTTCAGAGGTATGAGGTGGAGAGTTAGGAGGGCTGAGGTTTAAGGTTTGAGGTGCAGATTCTGATTCAGGTTGAGGTTCAGATTCTGCTTCTGGTTGAAGACTGGAGGATGAAGCATAAAGAGGATTTAGGTCTAAAGGGTTAGAGTCTGCTTCAGGTACAGCGGGAATGTTTGGTGGGGTGATATCAGAGGTGTGGGGAGCAGATGGTTGAGTTTCAGAGGGTTGAGTTTCAGAGGGTATGGTGGTTGTTTGTTGTGGTGGAAGTGAAGTTGCTTCAGATTGAGTTTGAGTTTGTTGTTGTGAAGCAAGTCTATGAGCATAAAGTGTGGCTATGGTTGGAGAATCAGGGTCAGAAAGTTCTTGGTCAGAAGAGAGGGAGACATATGGAGGTGATTCGGGTTCAGAGGATGATGAAGAAGAAGTGCTTTGGTAGGTTTGTTTAGGTTCAGAGGGAGGTATGAATGTTCTTGCTATGTTTAGAACTGGTGTAGGTTGGGAGGTTCTGGTGATTGAAGGTGAAATATCAGAGGTGGTATATATGGGTTGTGAAGAGAGAGGGTTAGAGGAAGCCATCATAAATTCAGAGGTAACAGGAGGAACAGACTTACCAGTAGAAATTTGCAGAGGAGCTGAAGATCCGCTTCCAGAAGCTCCTTCAAGTCTGGCCTTCTTTGCTGGTGGTGCTATCTTCTTCTCAGAAACACCTCTCTTGTATCTGACTAAGTCTTCTTCAGAGTCCAGACAGTCGTCGAGGCTAAAATCAGAGACGTCAACACCTTCTTCCAGCAGACGATGAAGATAGATGGCAACAGCGTCTCTGGGTTCGTTCTTGAAGAATCTGGCAAGGCCATGAGGCATCTTCCTCTGATCTTTCAAACTATCCCAGGATGTATCCAGAGTTGGCCTGACTTGAATTTTCTTGATAATCCCCATACTCTTGAGGTTTCTGGCATTCAGAGGCTTCCCCACATCTATTGCCAGATCATCCATCAGTTTGGTCTTTTCCAGCTCATCTACCAGTCCATGCTCAATGAAGACGTCAGATAGCAATCTTCCCAGAGGAATGTAGGATCTGGGCTTCATGTTATTCCTGGTTTCTCTGACCGAATCTCTCAGATATCTGAAGAGGAGAGCAGGGTGTAGCACCTCAAATTTGCACCCATCATTGTACATACATTCTCATATTAGGTCATAGCATAACATGGTCCACTGCATAGCATTGCATTGTCCTTTTGCCTCAAGTGCAAGTCATCAGAAGAATTAAGTCAAACTGGTCAGGAGATCAGTCAATCAAGCAAGCAAGCACAATTTCCAAGGAGCCAAGGCCCTAGGGTTGGTCTAACATGTTCACATGACCTAGGGGTCCTCTTGAAGTGTTTTGGTCAAGGATTGGATGTTCAGAAGTCATCAGTCAATGCACAGTCCATCAGAAACCCTAAAAAGTCAACCATGGTCAACTGTGCCTGATTTTATGGTTTTGATGGTGGGATTTGGTTTGAGAGGGTTCATTCATGTCCAAATAGGCCTCATATATCATGTCAAACACCATCATGGAAGAATTTGAAGCCAGATCAGAAATTTCCAAAAATGGAAACTGGACCTGTAACTGAAACCTGCCAAAAATGGAAAGTCTTGATCCTCAAACTTACATCATGATACAAGCTTCAAATGAATTTTTGCCCAACATGAAAGTTGAAGATCTTGTTCTCCCATTTCTAAAAAGTCCAAGAACACTCAATTCCCATGAATGGTTGGCAAGTTATGATCAAATCATTTTCAGAAATTTTTGAACTTCAAAAGGCCATATCTCTCAAACCATTTGGCCAAATTTGGTGGGGTTTTTTCCTACAAGTCACATTTGATCCCTTCTTTCCAAAAATGTAACTTTCATGTACCAAAACATTACCATGCAAAATGGCCTTTTTGAACTTGCCTTAATTAATTTCAAGTGAGTTGAATTTTGACTTTTCAAAATAATCATTTTTAAACCATTTGGCCAATTGAAATAGTTCAGAAATGTGGTTTGTGTCATGTTTGAAAGCCCAAATTCGTGCAGTACATACACCCATGCCAACTTGCTTGAAAATTGGAAAAAAGTACACTTTTACCAACTCTACTCCACATTTTCATGAACCATGATTAGCATCCATTAGCACCAGTAAACAACATATATATTCATCTCTTTTTTCTGCTGAAAAAACCCTAGTTGTAGCCTCCAAACACAGAAACTCATTCATTCTCTCAAAAATCCATTTCTTAACATTTTTCAAATTCTTCCAAAAACTTCAAAGGCCACGATCTGGACATTGTTTATTCATCATCCAAGCAACCTTGTGAACACATTTCAGCTATCATTCCACATCTGTAAGAAGCTTTTGTTGGACTGTTCTTTCCAAGCATCATCCATGGCAAAGGTCGAGTGAAGTGGTTTCAAGTTGTTTCAGGCCCAAGTTCTTCCTCCATCCACCTTTTAGAAGCTTCATGTACATCTGTTTTGGGCATTTGCAAGCAAAGAACCTCTAAATCACGACTGCCCTTCAATCTTGGTGAGTTTTCGATCTTCACTATTCTTAAAACTATGCCATGCCTTAGATAGAGTATGCCATGCTGATCACCATGAAATTTAAATCGTAAAAAACCATTGAGAAATGAGAGAGAACGAGGGTTTGGAAGTTTTGTGTTCATAACAAGATTGGATCGATTCTTGATGTTGTTGTTTGTTTTTGGATAAATCGCATGTGGATTCGTGTTAAGTAATGGTGGATCTTCATGAATGTGTGAATAATTTTTACTTCTGGAACTATTTGAATTTCCTGGAAATTTCGTGCATGAAGATCATGAGGATCTTCATGCTGTTCATGAAACTGCCTTTTTTCCTGCGGATTTAGCCGCAGCCTTCATATGGGGTTGCTGCGACATTACCTGCGAAAACACATGAGTTTCCTGCGGATTTCGCGTGTTAGGGTTTTGCATGAACCGTTCCTTGTTTCATTCATACTGACCAATAGGAACATTCCGTTTCATGGCCCAAAACGGCAGCGTTTGATTTAATGAGTCCTGGAATTACAAAAATGCCATTTCCGGTTATTAAATCCATTTAATTCATTTATTTTCTCAATTTTTATTTCATTTGATATGCTCAACTTGTAAAATTCATAAATCATTCATTTGAGATCCAAATTTTGTGGGAATTTTTGCTAAATGCTCAGCATGACCTCTATTATTTTATCACATTTTTTCCAGAATTTTTGGATGGTTGGTTTTTGTTTGGCATTAGGGTTTTGTTCATGTATGCAAATTTTGTACACTTTGCCAAAACATTTGTGAAATGGTGATACTTTATCCAATGGCTCCCAAACTTTTTGTGCTTAAACTAGACACACTCATGGTGATTTTAGTGTAGAGTTTGTGAATTTATCATTTCTGGTTTGTGAGATATGATTTTTTGAATTAGGGTGTGACAATTTGTGTCACACCATTGATGTCCAAATTCATGATTTTCATTACCATGCTTCTTGAACTCAAATTGGTTTGAATTTTTGCATGACCCTACTCTAGTATGTCTAGTTCACATGTGATTTTTTGTGGAATTATTTGTGGCATTTCCTAATTGTTTGGGATTTTCTCCCCTGTTTGGTCTTATGTTGACTTTTTGTGACACATGTTCCCATTTCATTTGTGAAATTCTCATACTTTATTAGATGGACATGAAATTTGATATGTGATTAGTAGACATCTTAAGCTTTGCCATGGTTTTAGTCCCATTCATTTCTCATATGCTATCACTGATTTATGAATTTTTCAAGTTGATGCATGTTTGGTTGACTTCTTTGAGCATGTTCAAAATTGCTTTGACTTTCTGATTTTCATTGACTGCCTTCCACTTGTCCAAATGTGATGAAATTTGACATGCTTACCATGCTGTGGGTTGTGATTGGTCATGATTTATTTGGTGATTTTTGGAAATGTTTAAGATTGCTTTTGAGTTAAGTCTTGCTGTTGACTTCTACGAGCTTCTAAATGCCATGCTTTGACCTAATTTGTTCATGAAATGATGACGATGATTGATATGAATGTGAACCTAATTGGTGTTGTTTCTTGATTGTTTGAACATGATTTTGGATACTTGCCCTTTGCTGTTTTGACTTTTTCATTTCTTTTTTACCCTAGGCTTGTCCTAGTGGTCCTGTTACTCACCTTTGAGCTCATGTTTTCAGGTTGACCAACAAATGACCAATGAGACCATTTCTTTTTGATTGAGCTTGTTTGATTATCATTGACTAACTTGTTTGTTTTGTAGGTGGCTTGGCTCACATGCCTTAAGCCTTATGCCTTGCACCTCCATTTGCCTCTAATTAACTGTGGATGTCTGTTTCTTTTTGCTTTGTTTTGAGGTTGCATACTAACATCTGCTTGACCATTTCAGGTGCTTTTAGTTGCTCAGTTCCTTGTGAACTTTTGCTTTGCTTTGCTTGTATAAGCAATTTGCATTGAGGTATATTTCTAATCTTCATGTAGTCTGGAAGACCTGGCCTGTTACTTGGCCAGGCAACTGTCTGAAGTCCTCCTTAAGAGGCAATGTTTGTGGATGTTTAATTTTGTCCTTGCATAGAGTCAAAGACCTCCTAAGTGAAGAGGCAATTGGCAGAACCCAAGGGATATGCAATCTATCCCCTGCTATTCTGTGTGTCATCTGCTTTGCTCACACCACTGTGTTGATGCATTGCAGATACAAACCTAAGATCTTGTACAATCGTACAGTTGAGTCAGTCTTAAATGTGTAGAAGGGTTCCCACTTTCTGAACCCATACATTCTTGTCTTAAGCTCTCCCAGGCCAGGGATAAGAGCTGTGAAGTCTTATCTTCACTCACCTTTCATCTGCTTCACCTTAGCCCCTCAATGGCAAGGTTAAGAGCACATTCACCCAGTTCCAGAGGTTTGTTTGTTGAAGTTGATATGACCCCTCGACTAAAACCTAACCCTTGTTTGAGCCCCTTGCTTGCATATAGTGTGTGCTACTTGTGCTTGTGTGTTTGTTTGACTTGCTTCCTGTGCAAGTTAGGGTTAGTTTAGACTTGCTTCCTGTGCAAGTTAGGTTTTGCTTGGCTTGCTTCCTGTGCAAGTTAAGTGTGTGTGTGGCTTGCTTCATGTGCAAGTCATGTTTAGGATAGGCTGGCTCCCTGTGCCAGTTAGCTAGAAACCTTAACTTAGGGATGATTTTCATGATAACATCTAGCCTCGAGTCGTAGTCTCCCTAGTTGTGTCTCCCTCTGTTATCTGGTTAGGCTAGTCCTTTATCCCTCTGTAGGGGAACTACATCGCCCTGATCTTCATACCAGATGAAGTATGTAGGCAGGAGATTGAGCTGATCTCTCCGGGCGCCCTTTTTCTTTTTTGTGTGTGTTGTTTGACAGTTATAGGCTCGAGTCCCCGACTCCCTATTAACTTGTTGTGTTGTTGGAAGCTGATGTAAGCCCATCGAGTGGCAGTTAGGTTCCAGTGTGCGTGTGTTTGTTTCGGATGCTGATGTAAGTCCAGTGATTGGCATTCAGGCTCCATGTTTGCCTTCTTGAGTGCGTTTTGGTTCGGATGCTGATGTAAGTCCAGTGATTGGCATTCAGGCTCCACGTTTGCCTTTGCTTGTGTTGGTTTGTGTGCGTGTCAGCCGAGCTACGAATGCTCTGATTCTTCTCTCGTCCGAGAAGATACGTATGCATAGGATGCGATATCCTAGCGAGCATGTGTCGTCTCCCCAGTCCGAACTACTTCGACTCTGATGTCTATGCCTGATAGACTAAGTAGGCCCAGGATGCGACATCCTGCCGAGTCAGTTTCAGTCAGTTTCTTGTATCTCTTTCAGCCAGTGTGTGTGTGTTTGAGCAGTGTTTTAGCAACCAATTATCCTTCCTTTTGTGCGTGGATCCCGTAGAGTACTACGGATGCGTAGGGGTGCTAATACCTTCCCTTCGCATAACCGACTCTCGAACCCATTCTCTTTGGTCGCGAGACCATGTTCTTTCCAGGTTTACTCTGAGCGTTTCCTTTCCCTCTTTTGGGAAAAATAACGCACGGTGGCGGCTCTGTTGTTCTTGTTTTCCCGCCGGTTTTTCGCGTGATGCGACAGCTGGCGACTCTGCTGGGGATCTAGAGAAGTTGACCTGTGCTGGTCCATCTTCCCTAGGCGAGTCTCTCCTAGCGCTCTCTAGGTTAGGGTTTTGGTTGCTGTTTGTTGTTGTATTTATTGCATTCATTGTATATATGTGCATTTATTGTTTGCCTTTATTGTGTGCATTAATGTTTGCATTCATTCATATTCATCTGCTGGCTGTGCTGTGTTTCTCTGTTTGGGGTGGGGATTACTCGAGGTAAAAGGCCCAATACCCAGGCTATGAGTGAGATCTAGGATACTTAGGAATAGAGTGATTCATGGGAAGCGGGTGGTATTGCGCCACTTAGCGGAACATTGATATCACGAGCAGTTCAGACCCTGGTGGGATATTGTCGTTACATACTTCAGGTGTGTATATGATGGTATTCTGCGAAAGGTTATTTATGCTGCGTTTCTCTTCGACTTTACCCTGGCCTAGATAACACCCGTGAGTGGGGAGGGTTTGATCATTACAGGTACAGTTGCTGATTGGTTGGTGATGTGTTGGTGACTCTTGGTACTGATGGTGACTGTGAATTATGGGGCATTTATTTCTGGGACGCCAGAGTTCTGTCCGTGGTTTATCAGCGGGTTCCGTTTATTTCGGATCCCCGGGCTGAGTTGAGAGTACTTGTTCAGAGGATCCGTTTGTCACCCGTTCAATGGTTGTTCCTGTGAAGATAGTGATATAATCTCCGGTTCCGTTTATTTCGGAACCCCCCCAAGTTGGATTTATGGTGACTTGATCCCACAGATATGACTGGTTCAGAGAAGTGTTGGGCTTTCAGATGACTTGGTGGCACAAGGGCCTGCATTCATGCATTTGCATCATATCATCTCGCATTCATCTGCATTCAACTCATGTCTGTCCGTACTCAGGGTCCATTATTTTTTAACTAAGACTCAGGTTGAGAGACATCCGGATGTTAAAAAATTGTTGATGAAATTTTATCTGTCTCAATGAAACCAGAAAAAAAGAGGACTGAATATTCCTGGTACGGACAGACATTGCATGTGTGAGTCATACTAACCTGTTTGCTGTTTTGTAGGTTCCAGTATTCAACCAGTGCGCGTAACTCGCCTGTTCGGATAACCTGCTGGGGGTCAACAAATCCAAGCTGATGGATCTTCCCAACGCCGACATCCTTGAGCTGAAAGGGATGATGAGGGAGTTGTTCAGTGTTGTGCAAGGGCTTGCCTTGGGACAGAAAGCCATGTCTGAAAGATTGGAAAGGATCGAGAAATGGCTGATAGTGGAGAAAGTCCAGGGGAAGGCTCCGTCCTCCGAAGTGAACAAACCTTCTGGTACTGTGGCAAGGAAGTCCTCCGACAGTGGTCCATTCAAGAGGGAAGTTGAGCCAGTTGGTGTGCCTTCAAAGAAAGAACGTAGTAAAGATCGTTATCATCCTTATGCTGCCACTGTAACCACTCCTGTCAGCAATCCACCTGCTCAACAGCAACAACTGCCACCTCAACAGAAGACACCGGGAGCTAAGAGCCAGGTGAAGAAGAAGAATGAGGATCGTCAGTTTGAGGAACCACCGGTGACTTATGCCTTTCTTTTCCAAAGGTTGAGGGATCTGGGATTAGTTCGGCCGAGGATTTTGATTCCTATAGAACAGCAGCGGAGGCCTGCAAACTATGATGAGAGTGCCAAGTGCGAGTTTCACTCTGGGGCACCCGGACACAACATTGAAGGTTGCAGAGCTTTTAAGCATATTGTCCAAGATCTGGTGGACTCCAAGGCTATCAGCTTGGCCCAGATAATGAATGAGGATGTCAACCCCGTACTCGGGCAGGGACCAGTAAAGGTAAAGATGATGAAAAAGGTCAAGAGAGGAATAGAAGTGATTCAAGAGGGTCAGCTAAAAGGTCCAATGGCTATGGTTCCAAAACTTCTGCTACGGGATGGAGCCTTCCCTGCTGTTGATAATGCTTGTGCGACTGTCACTACAGAAGGGTGTGTATTGATGAAGGACCCGACCCAGAAGATGAAGAAAGTAGAAATGGACAATGTAAGATGTAGAGCACCCAATCTGGCAGTTGAAACCGTCCAGGTAGAGAATGCCTTTGTCGTTGAGAAAGAGAAGAAGCTGTCCATTTCTTCTTATTAACAAGCTCTGGAGGTGGTGAAGAACGAAGAGGCCCAAGGCTGGGGAAGGATCATTGACATCATAGTAAAAGCAGACATGTTTGGAGTCGGTTATCAGCCGGATTTAGAGTCGTCTAGACCAAATAGAGGATGTCGTCCACTGTACGCCTTCGTCAGTGCAGGAATGTTGGATCCTGGTCATGCCCGTTCAGTGGGTGAAGATGTTGACAGCGACCGCGAACTCGAGTTGTGGATAAAGTCGTGCGTACCAGGAAACTGGAAGGACTCCAAAACCATCACTGTCACTCATTCTGAAGAGTAGTATTTCTGTTTTTCAATTTTTGTTTGCATGAAAGCCATACGTTTTGCCCGAAACGTAATGGTCCATTGTAAGGGCCATCTCATGTGTTTCATTATGCAACATTTTGCATCAGTGATGAATGGATGTTTTTGTAGTTAAAGGCGGTGTTCCCTATTTTTCATTTAATTTTGCAATTTAAAAAAGGAAAAAAAACAAATAAAAATGGCAACGTTTTTTCATTCTCTTTCCTTTTGATTTTGTCTCGTTCCAAAGTGATTACTCTCCTGATCTCACCGATAACGATTTGGTTACACCTCTGTATGACTCCGACAATTCGATCTATCATGCCAGAGAAAAAGGCGAAGAAGATTGTGATTTGCTGGAATTAGCCAGGTCATTGAAACAAGAGGAGAAGGTGATTCAACCGCACGAGGAGCGATTCAAGATTGTTACTCCAAGCTCCGCCGAGGTTAGAAAGCGAAAAGCTGAGGTCGTTTCGGAGGCAAGTCAAGAGCAGAATGGTAGCCCTTTTGAAAGAGAAGGTTGATACATGTGCCTAGTTGTATCTAGATACACCAAGATGGGATACCAATGTTTTGGGGCATAAACTACCATCAGGAGGAGACTGTGCAAAAGCTGAGGCCGACAAAGGATGAGAAAGAGAGAAGGTGTGAATAGACTATCAAGATGCGAGCAGAGCTAATCTGAAAGATGGATTCCCGGTACATCACAATGAGGTATTGGTTGATTATATGGCTCAGGTCTCAGTGTTTATCTTCATGGATGGCTTCTTGGCCAAGACCAGATTGAATTGTTGCCAGATGATATGAAGTAAACCAGGTCCATCACACAAGGGGCACCTTCTTGTTCTAAGTTGATGTCGTTCCGTCACATGAGGCCGGTGCCACGTATCAGAGGTCTACGGTGACTTTGTTTCGTGATATGATTCATCGTGAAAGCAAATGCCATGTTGATGACATGATGGCAAAGTCCCAAGCAGAACAGGGGCATCCGGTAGACTTGGGGCAAGTTGTTTGACCAGTTGAGATAACTCATACTTTTGAGTCTGAATCAGTGCACTTATGGAGTGTTGTCCATCAAGCTACCGAGGCTTGTTGTGAGCGAATCAGAGGAATCGAGGTCGATCCTGCTAAAAAAAAAAAAGAGGGTAAGTTGTAGGAACCTCTGATTCCGATACCTCAGTGAAAGAAATAACTGTTAATCCGGTACTTGATAACCCTCGAGGGGTCTACGAGGTGCGTATTGAGTCAGCATGACTAGTCTTGTCGAAAAGAGTATGCAATTTACCTAAGCAAAAAGTTTATCGACTGTGAAACAATACACTCACTGTTCGAAAAAACTTGATGTACTTCGGCATAGGCTGCTCGCCGACTGAGACAGTGTATGCTGATTCATACCACTTTGTGGATGTCCAAAATGGATCTGATCAGATATGTGTTTGAGAAGCTAGTAGCAACCCATGGAAAGGTTGTCAACCAAGGAAGTTTGAGGTCCCTGATGAGGACATCTCGAGGTACTCAAATCAAAAGATTGAGAGTGACTGATCCCGGAGGAGGGGTCTGACCCCGAATCCGAACGGATTCCGATGTCTGAGGGGGAAGGAGATGAGGTGAATAAGTTAGTGCTTCCCGGATCACAGTTGGTTGCACCAACAATGGTGGCTGAACATAAAGTCTGTATCCTGGATATTGAACCTAGGGATGTGTATCTACCTGGGGCAGTGTCTTCCTCAAGAAATATGAGAAATCAGAGAAAACTGAATGGATAAGGACTCGGAATGACACGTTGAGCCCAACTGAGGGAAAGGGCTGACAGTTACCTGGCATGGGGCAATTGTACCCAGTGAACGAAGCATGTTGTTAACCAAGAAGTGTGACCTCGCGTGTACCACGTGGAAGAGTTGGTTGAAAAAGATCATTCCTCCTCAAGACGATTGTGGGGCAAATGGATGAGCAGTTATGAATGTCCATTTGTGGTCAAGAAGGTTTCCCCTGACAGAACCTTGTAGTTGACAACCACGGATGACGACGATTTTCCATCCACTGTGAGTGCGGACGCAGTTAGAAAATATTTCGTGAAAGAAACCCGCTGGACAAAAAGAATAAAGAGTCCAGGCAAAAAAGGGGCATCCCGGCGAACCAAGAAAAAGAGAAAGGTTCGGGCAAAAGTTAGGGATAAAAATAAAAGAAAAGAACTGTACACCCGGCAAGTTGAAAACCCGCAAGGGCGACTTGGGCAAAAAAAGGTATCCCGGTGGACTGAAACCCGAAAGGGCGGTCCAGGCAAAAGAGGGAATGAAACGAACAACTGCGTCCAGCATGATCATTTGTGCTCATGATGACTTGGATAATCTCCGACAGAGACCGATCGGAAGCGTCTTGTTCAGAAGACAGAAGGTGCGGAAAGTCCTGAGGACATATGAGGTGTAACTGAGTGGGAACCCGATGAGATCACAGTTTCACGTTGCCATTAGGATAGATTTTTTTTATGTGTGCAATCACCTATTTCCCGGGTTTGCTTCCTGTGTGTTGCTCAATTGTGAGCCATCTTTTATTCCAGTCAAATAAAGCGTGTGTTCGGTCAAATAAATTTTGTTTTTGTGTCATTACTGTTTTGATTACGAAAACATCTATTCATTTTGATAAGAATATTTGCATTTTTGAAACATAGAGGTCCCTTCTGATGCATGCTTGTGAGATTGAAATCTAGAAATCTTACTTGGAAGTCTGAGTGACCTAAGTGTTGAAATATCAGAACACCTGGGGCATACCGGGGGCACATTTTTATCTGACGATCTCTTGTGCAGGTTCTGTTAGATATCTTCATTCACTTGCCAGTGGTAATATGAACCTTTTTGACAAGAGATCCCCTCAGAGTCCAACCAGGGGCAAGGGATAGATGAACCGTGAAAAGACGGTGAAGGATTACGACAACGATCCTGGAAAGTTAATCAAGAAGACTCTTCAAAGTCTGATGATTGGAAAGTATGTATGAATCCCAAGAGTTCAACCTCCGTGAAGTACGGACGAGTTGGGAATACAAGATGATGGAGCAGAAAAGTCCAGAAGAGTCTGGGAGTTCTTAAAAGTGGAAAGTCGACACTATGGGTGGATGATGGATACCAGTGTTCGACGAGTCGACCGACATCCCTGTCAAACAAGCTGTATCTCCCCAGAGAATTGAGAGTGTGATCTCCCTGGCAGATTCGAGATCGTTGTCTCCTCAGCAAGCCTGAAGGTTATCACGTCCCCAGCAGGGGCAGGGGCAGAATGTTTCTCAGGGTGGAGGACGTCTCCCCAGCCCAAGCCAGTATTGAAGCTATCAGAGTTATTTCCCCTGCAGAGATGCCTGTGGACAGTACCTTCTTTCCCCAGCAGATCTAAGGATTGCTTCTCCCCGGCAGGCCTGTGCTTGCAGATTTCCCCAGTTGAGAATCCCCGCTGAGCGCCTGGCAGTTATTTTCCCCGGGAGCACCCCAGTGGGGTCTATCAGTAGACTGTTGGTGTGTTCCCCAACAATTGGTTTTGTGATGCTATTATCTCCAGTATGGCCGTGAGTGCTTATCCCAAGCAGGTTTGTGGGAATTCATCTCCAGTATGATATGACGTGTTATCATCCTCAACAGAGTTGTTACTCTCACCACTATGGTTGTTCTCTCCACTAGGATCGTTCTCCTCAGCAGAATGGTGTGGTTTTTCCTCAGCAAGTTCCCCGAGTGGAGCGGGTCTCATGAAATACATCTCCAGCAGTGATTCTCCTACATATGGATTGGTTGGGTCGTCCCTAATGGAGTAGCATTTATTTCTCCAGCAGAGTTCATCCTACCAGTGGATTGGACGGGTTTCTGTAGTAGACTGATATCGGCATCCCCAGCTGAGTTGATTCTACCTATGGATCGCGTGGGTTATCCCTAGCGGAGTAACAGACATTCTCCAAAGCAGGGTTTATCCTATCTGAAGATTGGTTGAGTCTTCCTCCCAGTGAAGTCGCTTTACCATTCCCCAAGCAGAGTTCCCCGCAGAGTATTTCCCCAAGAGGAGTCTCCCCACAGAGTCAGAGTATCTGATCATTTCGGCTCCCTAGCCAGGGTTCATTTGCATTTTGCATGTAGTAATCATTGCATCCTCAAAAATCGCGTAGCATTTCCATTCATAAATGGAGCGTTACGCCATAGAAAAATCAAACATATGCATTCATATGTTCGAAACCCCATTAGACCGTATTCCCTGCAGAGAAGGATTTTTGTTCAAACTGTACAACGCATTTGCTACAGTTGCTCCAGTCAACAATTGGTGTTGATAATCCCCATAGAGGTTTATTTCCTCATCCGTTGGTGAAAGGAAAGCCTGCTTCTCCCCAGTGAGACCCCCCTGCAAGTGTTCAGCCTTGCCCGGTCATCTTGTGGATGTCAGTATCCCGTCAGCACCCGCGTGTGTTTGTTTTCCTTGGTGTCGGTGAACACCATCTTTTGGTGATTCCCAGTCATGCGTAAGTGTCTGGTCTTCTTTGATGTCTGTAAACATCATCTTTCGATGTTCGTAACGTCGTCCCTCCCCTAGTGAAGATTCCTCCTCTCCGTTGGTGTCGATAAACGTCGAGTTTTTCCCGATCGTCCGTTGATGATTTGGATGTGTTCACTCTCCCAGAAGAGTTTCCTCCTCTCCGTTGGTGTCGATAAACGTCAAGTTTTTCCTAGTCATCCGGTGATGTCTAGTTGTACCCTCCCCACGTGGACTTAGCTCTCCGTTGGTTTCGATAAACGACGAGTTTTTTCCCATTCATCCGTCGATGTCTGGTTGAGTCCTCCCATTCATTTGTAAATGTCTGGTCGATCTTTTTGGTGTCTGTAAACATCATCTTTCGATGTCTGTAAACGTCGAGTTTTTTCCCATTCATCCGTCGATGTCTGGTTGAGTCCTCCCATTCATCAGTAAATGTCTGGTCGATCTTTTTTGGTGTCTGTAAACATCATCTTTCGATGTCTGTAAACGTCGAGTTTTCTCCCATTCATCCGTCGATGTCTGGTTGAGTCCTCCCATTCATCAGTAAATGTCTGGTCGATCTTTTTTGGTGTCTGTAAACATCATCTTTCGATGTCTGTAAACGTCGAGTTTTCTCCCATTCATCAGTAAATGTCTGGTCGATCTTTTTTGGTGTCTGTAAACATCATCTTTCGATGTCTGTAAACGTCGAGTTTTCTCCCATTCATCAGTAAATGTCTGGTCGATCTTTTTTGGTGTCTGTAAACATCATCTTTCGATGTCTGTAAACGTCGAGTTTTCTCCCATTCATCAGTAAATGTCTGGTCGATCTTTTTTGGTGTCTGTAAACATCATCTTTCGATGTCTGTAAACGTCGAGTTTTCTCCCATCCATCAGTAAATGTCTGGTCGGTTTTTTTTGGTGTCTGTAAACATCATCTTTCGATGTCTGTAAACGTCGAGTTTTCTCCCATTCATCCGTCGATGTCTGGTCGAGTTCTTCCGGTCATTCATTAATGTCTGGTTACCTCTCCGTTGGTCCCGATAAACGTCGAGTTTTTCCTGGTCGTCCCCAGTTATTTACCTCTCCTTTGGTCTTGGTAAACGTTGAGTTTTTCCCATTTCGTCCGTTGACGTATGGTTGTATCTCTTCCAGTCATTCATTAATGTCTGGTTACCTCTCCGTTGGTCCCGATAAACGTTGAGTTTTTCCTAGTTGTCCGCTGGCATCTAGTTGTGATTTTTGTTCCCATTCACCATCGTTGTGATGTCTGGATGTGGCCGTACCCTTTGAAAAAAAAACAACCAAAAAGTACCCTGTAATAAATATCAAATCCCAGTGGACGTTTCCATTGTTGGATCCCTGTATTGTGCAAATTCTACGGTTCTTAGTATTCAATCCCTGTGTACCCTGAAAGTCTGACAGCCGTTGCTATCATCCGTTCGGGTTCCCAGCTGATTGAATAGGGGCAGCTGTAGCACCTCAAATTTGCACCCATCATTGTACATACATTCTCATATTAGGTCATAGCATAACATGGTCCACTGCATAGCATTGCATTGTCCTTTTGCCTCAAGTGCAAGTCATCAGAAGAATTAAGTCAAACTGGTCAGGAGATCAGTCAATCAAGCAAGCAAGCACAATTTCCAAGGAGCCAAGGCCCTATGGTTGGTCTAACATGTTCACATGACCTAGGGGTCCTCTTGAAGTGTTTTGGTCAAGGATTGGATGTTCAGAAGTCATCAGTCAATGCACAGTCCATCAGAAACCCTAAAAAGTCAACCATGGTCAACTGTGCCTGATTTTATGGTTTTGATGGTGGGATTTGGTTTGAGAGGGTTCATTCATGTCCAAATAGGCCTCATATATCATGTCAAACACCATCATGGAAGAATTTGAAGCCAGATCAGAAATTTCAAAAAATGGAAACTCGACCTGTAACTGAAACCTGCCAAAAATGGAAAGTCTTGATCCTCAAACTTACATCATGATACAAGCTTCAAATGAATTTTTGCCCAACATGAAAGTTGAAGATCTTGTTCTCCCATTTCCAAAAAGTCCAAGAACACTCAATTCCCATGAATGGTTGGCAAGTTATGATCAAATCATTTTCAGAAATTTTTGAACTTCAAAAGGCCATATCTCTCAAACCATTTGGCCAAATTTGGTGGGGTTTTTTCCTACAAGTCACATTTGATCCCCTCTTTCCAAAAATGTAACTTTCATGTACCAAAACATTACCATGCAAAATGGCCTTTTTGAACTTGCCTTAATTAATTTCAAGTGAGTTGAATTTTGACTTTTCAAAATAATCATTTTTAAACCATTTGGCCAATTGAAATAGTTCAGAAATGTGGTTTGTGTCATGTTTGAAAGCCCAAATTCGTGCAGTACATACACCCATGCCAACTTGATGGAAAATTGGAAAAAAGTACACTTTTACCAACTCTACTCCACATTTTCATGAACCATGATTAGCATCCATTAGCACCAGTAAACAACATATATATTCATCTCTTTTTTCTGCTGAAAAAACCCTAGTTGCAGCCTCCAAACACAGAAACTCATTCATTCTCTCAAAAATCCATTTCTTAACATTTTTCAAATTCTTCCAAAAACTTCAAAGGCCACGATCTGGACATTGTTTATTCATCATCCAAGCAACCTTGTGAACACATTTCAGCTATCATTCCACATCTGTAAGAAGCTTTTGTTGGACTGTTCTTTCCAAGCATCATCCATGGCAAAGGTCGAGTGAAGTGGTTTCAAGTTGTTTCAGGCCCAAGTTCTTCCTCCATCCACCTTTTAGAAGCTTCATGTACATCTGTTTTGGGCATTTGCAAGCAAAGAACCTCTAAATCACGACTGCCCTTCAATCTTGGTGAGTTTTCGATCTTCACTATTCTTAAAACTATGCCATGCCTTAGATAGAGTATGCCATGCTGATCACCATGAAATTTAAATCGTAAAAAACCATTGAGAAATGAGAGAGAACGAGGGTTTGGAAGTTTTGTGTTCATAACAAGATTGGATCGATTCTTGATGTTGTTGTTTGTTTTTGGATAAATCGCATGTGGATTCATGTTAAGTAATGGTGGATCTTCATGAATGTGTGAATAATTTTTACTTCTGGAAATTTCGTGCATGAAGATCATGAGGATCTTCATGCTGTTCATGAAACTGCCTTTTTTCCTGCGGATTTAGCCGCAGCCTTCATATGGGGTTGCTGCGACATTACCTGCGAAAACACATGAGTTTCCTGCGGATTTCGCGTGTTAGGGTTTTGCATGAACCGTTCCTTGTTTCATTCATACTGACCAATAGGAACATTCCGTTTCATGGCCCAAAACGGCAGCGTTTGATTTAGTGAGTCCTGGAATTACAAAAATGCCATTTCCGGTTATTAAATCCATTTAATTCATTTATTTTCTCAATTTTTATTTCATTTGATATGCTCAACTTGTAAAATTCATAAATCATTCATTTGAGATCCAAATTTTGTGGGAATTTTTGCTAAATGCTCAGCATGACCTCTATTATTTTATCACATTTTTTCCAGAATTTTTGGATGGTTGGTTTTTGTTTGGCATTAGGGTTTTGTTCATGTATGCAAATTTTGTACACTTTGCCAAAACATTTGTGAAATGGTGATACTTTATCCAATGGCTCCCAAATGTTTTGTGCTTAAACTAGACACACTCATGGTGATTTTGGTGTAGAGTTTGTGAATTTATCATTGCTGGTTTGTGAGATATGATTTTTTGAATTAGGGTATGACAATTTGTGTCACACCATTGATATCCAACTTCATGATTTTCATTACCATGCTTCTTGAACTCAAATTGGTTTGAATTTTTGCATGACCCTACTCTAGTACGTCTAGTTCACATGTGATTTTTTGTGGAATTATTTGTGTCATTTCCTAATTGTTTGGGATTTTCTCCCCTGTTTGGTCTTATGTTGACTTTTTGTGACACATGTTCCCATTTCATTTGTGAAATTCTCATACTTTATTAGATGGACATGAAATTTGATATGTGATTAGTAGACATCTTAAGCTTTGCCATGGTTTTAGTCCCATTCATTTCTCATATGCTATCACTGATTTATGAATTTTTCAAGTTGATGCATGTTTGGTTGACTTCTTTGAGCATGTTCAAAATTGCTTTGACTTTCTGATTTTCATTGACTGCCTTCCACTTGTCCAAATGTGATGAAATTTGACATGCTTACCATGCTGTGGGTTGTAATTGGTCATGATTTGTTTGGTGATTTTTGGAAATGTTTAAGATTGCTTTTGAGTTAAGTCTTGCTGTTGACTTCTACGAGCTTCTAAATGCCATGCTTTGACCTAATTTGTTCATGAAATGATGATGATGATTGATATGAATGTGAACCCAATTGGTGTTGTTTCTTGATTGTTTGAACATGATTTTGGATACTTGCCCTTTGCTGTTTTGACTTTTTCATTTCTTTTTGACCCTAGGCTTGTCCTAGTGGTCCTGTTACTCACCTTTGAGCTCATGTTTTCAGGTTGACCAACAAATGACCAATGAGACCATTTCTTTTTGATTGAGCTTGTTTGATTATCATTGACTGACTTGTTTGTTTTGTAGGTGGCTTGGCTCACATGCCTTAAGCCTTATGCCTTGCACCTCCATTTGCCTCTAATTAACTGTGGATGTCTGTTTCTTTTTTCTTTGTTTTGAGGTTGCATACTAACATCTGCTTGACCATTTCAGGTGCTTTTAGTTGCTCAGTTCCTTGTGAACTTTTGCTTTGCTTTGCTTGTATAAGCAATTTGCATTGAGGTATATTTCTAATCTTCATGTAGTCTGGAAGACCTGGCCTGTTACTTGGCCAGGCAACTGTCTGAAGTCCTCCTTAAGAGGCAATGTTTGTGGATGTTTAATTTTGTCCTTGCATAGAGTCAAAGACCTGCTAAGTGAAGAGGCAATTGGCAGAACCCAAGGGATATGCAATCTATCCCCTGCTATTCTGTGTGTCATCTGCTTTGCTCACACCACTGTGTTGATGCATTGCAGATACAAACCCAAGATCTTGTACAATCGTACAGTTGAGTCAGTCTTAAATGTGTAGAAGGGTTCCCACTTTCTGAACCCATACATTCTTGTCTTAAGCTCTCCCAGGCCAGGGATAAGAGTTGTGAAGTCTTATCTTCACTCACCTTTCATCTGCTTCACCTTAGCCCCTCAATGGCAAGGTTAAGAGCACATTCACCCAGTTCCAGAGGTTTGTTTGTTGAGGTTGATATGACCCCTCGACTAAAACCTAACCCTTGTTTGAGCCCCTTGCTTGCATATAGTGTGTGCTACTTGTGCTTGTGTGTTTGTTTGACTTGCTTCCTGTGCAAGTTAGGGTTAGTTTAGACTTGCTTCCTGTGCAAGTTAGGTTTTGCTTGGCTTGCTTCCTGTGCAAGTTAAGTGTGTGTGTGGCTTGCTTCCTGTGCAAGTCATGTTTAGGATAGGCTGGCTCCCTGTGCCAGTTAGCTAGAAACCTTAACTTAGGGATGATTTTCATGATAACATCTAGCCTCGAGTCGTAGTCTCCCTAGTTGTGTCTCCCTCTGTTATCTGGTTAGGCTAGTCCTTTATCCCTCTGTAGGGGAACTACATCGCCCTGATCTTCATACCAGATGAAGTATGTAGGCAGGAGATTGAGCTGATCTCTCCGGGCGCCCTTTTTCTTTTTTGTGTGTGTTGTTTGACAGTTATAGGCTCGAGTCCCCGACTCCCTATTAACTTGTTGTGTTGTTGGAAGCTGATGTAAGCCCATCGAGTGGCAGTTAGGTTCCAGTGTGCGTGTGTTTGTTTCGGATGCTGATGTAAGTCTAGTGATTGGCATTCAGGCTCCATGTTTGCCTTCTTGAGTGCGTTTTGGTTCGGATGCTGATGTAAGTCCAGTGATTGGCATTCAGGCTCCACGTTTGCCTTTGCTTGTGTTGGTTTGTGTGCGTGTCAGCCGAGCTACGAATGCTCTGATTCTTCTCTCGTCCGAGAAGATACGTATGCATAGGATGCGATATCCTAGCGAGCATGTGTCGTCTCCCCAGTCCGAACTACTTTGACTCTGATGTCTATGCCTGATAGACTAAGTAGGCCCAGGATGCGACATCCTGCCGAATCAGTTTCAGTCAGTTTCTTGTATCTCTTTCAGCCAGTGTGTGTGTGTTTGAGCAGTGTTTTAGCAACCAATTATCCTTCCTTTTGTGCGTGGATCCCGTAGAGTACTACGGATGCGTAGGGGTGCTAATACCTTCCCTTCGCATAACCGACTCCCGAACCCATTCTCTTTAGTCGCGAGACCATGTTCTTTCCAGGTTTACTCTGAGCGTTTCCTTTCCCTCTTTTGGGATAAATAACGCACGGTGGCGGCTCTGTTGTTCTTGTTTTCCCGCCGGTTTTTCGCGTGATGCGACACAGGGAGGTTGATCTTCACACCCTTCTGAGTGCAGTACAGAATGCATTTCTGGTCTGCATTAATGTAATCAGAAGAGTTGGAGGCTGGACGGTGGTGGATAGTTCCCAGAATAATCTTCAGCCACACTCTGAGGTTCTGGTGTAGCTCCTTGTTCTTAGAGGGGTTTCCTTCAACATTGGGTTTGAAGATTGTTGGGTTTATCACATCTGTAATGCGCTTTGACCTAGGAGGGATGTTGTAAATCCTTTTACCTCCACTTCTTTCCATGTTCAACAGAGAAGCAATAGACCCTTCAGTGATGACTATCTTCACCCCCAGAACATATGAGACGATGAAGTTGTCATCTGCATCAGCATGTCTCCAGAACTCCTTGACAAGAAGTGGGTAGATAGGACCATAAAGTCTTTGGAAATAGTTCTCCCACCCTTGTTGACGAAGTTCTCCAGTTAGATCAACGCCATTTCTTCTTAGGTTGTCGAAATCAACAAGCGATTCGCACAACACATCCAAACCTTCAAAGGGAGTTGAAAGGTTGATATGGCGTTCACGGTCAAGAACGTGGGGTTCTTTGTAGACAGGGGTGATGGTGACGCCTGTAACGGTTGGAGTTTGAGTGTTTGAGGTTTGGGGATTAGAACTTGATTCCATCTGTTGAGAGAAGTTAAAAACTTCTTGTTGTTGAGCATCCATGAAGAAGAAGAAGATGAAGATTGATGAAGAACTTGCAGAGAATGCTTCGAGAGAGGGTTTAGGGTTTTAGAGTGAGTGAGAGTGATAAGTGTGAAATGTGAGAGAAAGTGTTTATATACTCTAAGTAAAACACATGCAAAACGACACACATTCCAGCGTTAGCACAAGATTCAAAATAGCACGCTTGGGGGAAAAATGATTACAGCTAATAAATGAATGTCTAATCCCAACAGTACGCACACTGCTCTAGGAGATTTCAAACGTTCTGACCTTTGATTTCTTTTGACAGCTGTCTAGAAGTTCTAGGGTTAGACGTTTAGAGCTCCACGTGTTGATGTATCTGATCTTCAGGAATACCAAAGGATTGGTTTCTGAAGATTTCTAACTCAGATATCTTCTTAACTTGTAGAAGTATCAGAGTCAGAGGCAGAAGTGTATTTGTTTTTATCAGAGTCTCATTTTACATTTTCAGAGCCATACTTCACTCAGGGCAATTTTTAATGTTCAGATTTTCTAAGATAAAAAGAAATCTATCTTCAGCTAGAGGCTTAGTAAAGATATCTGCCCATTGATGTTCTGTATCAATGAACTTCAAGGTTACTATCCCTTTCTGAACATAGTCTCTGATAAAATGATGTTTTATTTCTATGTGTTTGGCTCTGGAATGTAGAATGGGATTCTTACTTAAACAAATAGCAGCAGTATTATCACAAAAGATAGGAATGTTACTCTCAAAGATTTGTAGATCTTCTAGCTGATGCTTCATCCAGAGCATCTGAGTTGTGCATAATGATGCTGAGATATATTCTGCTTCTGCAGTTGATAGAGCGATAGTTGACTGTCTTTTGCTAGCCCAGGAGATTATATTGTTTCCCAGAAGCTGGCAATTTCCAGATGTGCTTTTTCGTTCTATTCTATCTCCTGCGTAGTCTGCATCACAGTAACCAGAAAGTCTATACTCTGATGTTTTCTCATACATCAGGCCCAGGTTAGGAGTTCCTTTCAGATACTTAAGAATTCACTTAACAGCTGTTAAATGAGATTCTCTAGGATCTGATTGCAATCTGGCACAAAGACAGACGCTAAAGAGAATATCAGGACGAGTAGCAGTCAGATAGAGAAGAGAGCCTATCATACCTCGATAGAGCTTCTGACAAACCTTGTTGCTTACCTCTTCCTTTTCCAGAATGCAAGTTGGGTGCATGGGAGTTTTTGCAGAGTTGCATTCAGTCATGTCAAACTTCTTCAGAACGTCTTTAATGTACTTGCTTTGATGAATGTACGTGACTTCTGGAGTTTGATTAATTTGAATTCCCAGAAAGAACTTTAGTTCTTGCATTAAACTCATTTCAAATTCTGCCTGCATTAACTTAGAAAATTCTTGGCAAACAGAGATATTAGCAGAACCAAAAATAATATCATCAACATAAATCTGGCATATCATGAGATCATTATTAAGGTTTTTACAGAAGAGTGTAGAATCAACTTTCCCTCTGATAAAATTTTGTTCCAGAAGAAAATTGCTTAATCGTTCATACCAAGCTCTGGGAGCTTGTTTGAGTCCATATAAGGATTTCTTAAGCTTAAAAACATGTTCTGGAAAATTTGAATTTTCAAAGCCTGGAGGTTGATTGACATACACTTCTTCTGAAATATAACCATTAAGAAATGCACTCTTGACATCCATTTGATATAATTTGATAGAGTGATTAATAGCAAAAGATACAAGAAGACGAATAGATTCTAACCTCGCGACTGGAGCAAGGGTTTCATTATAGTCAATACCTTCTTGTTGACTGTAACCTTGAGCTACCAGTCGAGCCTTGTTTCTGACAACTTCTCCTTTCTCGTTCAGCTTGTTTCTGAAAACCCATCTGGTTCCAATGACGTGAGTGCCTCTGGGTTTAGGAACGAGATCCCAGACATCATTCTTGGAGAATTGATCTAATTCTTCTTGCATAGCTGCCACCCAATCGTTATCTTGAAGAGCTTCATCACAAGACATAGGCTCAATCAGAGATACTAGTCCTAGAGGAGTATCTTCAGAAGTCCTGAAGGTAGATCTGGTTCTGACGGGTTCATCTTTGTTTCCCAAAATCAAATCTTCAGATACGTTAATACGACTTTTAACTTTCCTTGGAATTTCTGGAGATTTAATTTCTTCAGAGTTCTGAGTGACAGTTGCTTCTGGAGTTTTATCAGATTCTACCAGAGTGATCTCTAAATCTGCAAACTTTTCAACTAGCTTTGACTTTTCAGGGTCAAGCTTATCATCAAATCTGATATGAATTGATTCTTCCACAATTTTGGTTTCTGTGTTGTATATTCTGTAGCCTTTAGAGCGTTCTGAGTATCCTAACATGATACCTTTCTGTGCTTTGGAATCAAACTTGTTCAGATGTTCTTTAGTATTTAATATAAAGCAAGAGCATCCAAAAGGATGAAAATATGAGATGTTGGGTTTTCTTCCTTTACACAGTTCATAGGGAGTCTTTTCCAGAATAGGTCTTATAGAGATTCTATTCTGAATGTAACACGCTGTATTTACAGCTTCTGCCCAAAAGTGCTTTGCTACATTAGTTTCATTGATCATGGTTCTGGCCATTTCTTGGAGTGTCCTATTCTTCCTCTCTACAACTCGATTTTGTTGTGGAGTTCTAGGGCAGGAGAAATCATGGGATATTCCATTAGAATCAAATAATTCTTCAAAATCTTTATTTTCAAATTCTCCACCATGATCACTTCTGACTCTAACAATTTTAGAGTCAAATTCTTTTTGCACTTTGGAACAGAAACTGGTGAATACAGAGTGAGACTCACTCTTGTGCTTTAGGAATTTTACCCATGTCCAGCGACTGTAATCATCAACAATTACTAGTCCATACTTCTTTCCATTAACTGATGCTGTTTTCACAGGACCAAATAAGTCAATGTGAAGAAGTTCCAGAGGCTTAGAGGTAGAAACAACATTTTTCTTTTTAAAAGATGTTTTTGAAAATTTTCCTTTCTGACAAGCTTCACACAGAGCATCTGAAGAAAACTTCAATTTAGGTAGGCCTCTGACTAACTAAAGTTTAGTTAGCTGAGAAAGTTTCCTCATGCTAATGTGGCCTAAGCGTCTATGCCATACCCATTGCTCTTCATGAACTGACATTAGACATTTAACATTTTGATCTTTTAAATCAGAAAGATTTATTTTGTAAATGTTGTTTTTCCTCTTGCCTGTGAAAAGGACAGAGCCATCGTTCTGATTAATGGCTTTACATGTTTTTTGATTAAAGATTACATCATAACCGTTATCACTTAATTGACTTATGGATAACAAGTTATGCATTAATCCTTCTACATAAAGAACATCAGATATAGAGGGAAGAGTACCATTACCAATGGTTTCGGAGCCTCTGATCCTTCCTTTCTGATCTCCTCTGAAGCCTACGAAACCAGCATCTTTAAGTTCCAGACTTTGGAACATAGACTTTCTTCCCGTCATATGTCGCGAGCATCCAGAGTCCAGGTACCATGACTGGTGTCTGAACTTTGCTGCATAGGATATCTGCAACATAGATAATCTTATCTTTCGGTACCCAGAATCTCTTGGGTCCTTTTAGATTAGTTTTCCCAGAGTTTCTCATAACTTTGGGTCTTCTAGCATTTTTAAATTTGTGTTCTTGTGTGTGTGTGTAGTGATATGAAAAAGGAGATTTAATTTGATCATTTGTAGAAGGTTTGTCTTCCTTAGGATCATACCCAATTCCCCTTTTATTGTTCTGACTTACTCCATATATCATGGATGCCATAATACTCCTATCTATCCCATTCTTCAGAAATTCTTGAAAGGCTTCTTCATATTTATAAATAATTTTATTTGAAGTTTGTGGTGCTTGAGACAACGCTTCTTCTAATTCTGAGCTTTTTGTTTTTGCTTCATCTCTTTCTAACGTTAAAGATCTGATTGTATCTTCATGTGCTAGAATTGTTGTCTCAAGTTCACTACATTCTTCAAATTTTGTTTTAAGACAGCCTCTAACGTTTTTAAACTTTTGTTTTAATTTCTGATAAGAAGTAAGAGTTTCTGACAAACATGATTCTAAGTCAGATCTAGAAAGTTCAGAAAATACCTCTTCAGATTCTTCGTCTGAACAGCTGGATGTGGTAGCCATAAGTGCTACGTTGGCCTGTTCATCAGAGTCAGATTCTGATGATCCAGTTTCACTGTCATCCCAGGTAGCCATCAGTCCTTTCTTTGTTCTGAAGGTGTTTTTCTTGAAGCTTTCTTTTCTAGGGTTGTCTTTCTTCAGCTTGGGGCATTCATTTCTGTAATGACCTGTTTCTTTACATTCATAACAGGTAATATCTTTGTTAGCTTTACCTTTTGAAGTTGACTCTGATCGATCCCCTCTGGGTCTTGGTCTTCTGAAGTTGTTGTTCCTCTTTTTCCAGAGTTGCTTAACTCTTCTGGTTAGTAGGGACAACTCTTCTTCATCATCAGAGTCTTCTGGTTCAGAGTCGTCAGTATCTTCAGTTTCTGCCTGGAGAGCTTTGGTTCTGTCAGGTTTCCGTCTTTCAGATCTGGATTTTAGAGCTACTGACTTGTTCCTTTTCTGAGGTTCATCCTCCTCTAGTTCTATCTCATGACTTCTGAGAGAGCTAACAAGTTCTTCAAGACTGATATTGTTCAGATCCTTTGACAGTTTCAGAGCAGTAACCATAGGTCTCCATTTCTTTGGCAGACTTCTGACGATCTTCTTAACATGATCTGCAGTTGTGTATCCTTTGTCTAGCACCTTGAGACCTGCAATAAGAGTTTGGAATCTAGAGAACATGGCTTCTATAGCTTCGTCATCTTCCATTTTGAAGGCTTCATATTTCTGGATAAGCGCCAGAGCCTTCGTCTCTTTGACTTGGGAGTTTCCTTCATGAGTCATCTTCAGAGAGTCAAGTATATCTTTGGCTGTCTCTCTGTTGGTGATATTTTCATATTCGTTGTATGATATAGCATTTAGAAGTATTGTTCTGGCCTTGTGGTGATTTTTGAAGACACGTTTCTGATCTTCTGACATCTTACTTCTGGGGACTTCAGCTCCATTTAAGACTGGAGGAGTGTATCCATCTGTGACAATGTCCCAGAGGTCAGCATCATAACCCAGAAAGAAACTTTCAATTCTATCTTTCCAGTAATCAAATTTTTCTCCATCGAAAACAGGAGGCTTGGCATTGTAAGAATCTCTTTCATTTGAGTGAGCCATTGTTTTTCTCGAACTGGATCTCTCTACACGGTTAAGTGTTTGATTAGAAAATCAATAACAGAGTCGGGCTCTGATACCAATTGAAGGTGAGAAAAACAAGAAAGGGGGGGTTTGAATTGTTTTGAAAAATAAGCGCTTTTCAAAAAGAAAATCACACAAGGATTTTATACTGGTTCGCTTATAACACAAAGCTACTCCAGTCCACCCGGCCGAGGTGATTTCGCCTTCAACAAGGACTTAATCCACTAATCTTGAAAGATTACAAACAACGTCTAAGATACAAAAATCTCTTAGCCCTCTCAAGTATACAGACTACACAGAGTCACTTGAGGAAATCAACAAACAAAAGATGAAAGGTTATGTAATCTAGAGTGCTTCTAAGAAAGCAAATATTACAATGTAAAGAACAAAAGTTTTTCACGTAATAAGCAAAAGCTTCGTGAAGATCTTTGAGAGAAGAGTGTTTTTCTTGACTTGGTGTTTCAGTATAATTTTGGCTTGTTGGCTTGCTGATTGTTCTCTCGTGTGTTGCTGAAAGTTGATTTGCAATCCTTTATATAGATCAGTTGAAGTAGTAGTTGAAACTGGTGGATATTAAGATGAAGTTACGCCATCACATAATTAGCTAATGCAGGATGACTTTTTCTTCTTGAAATGACTACTTACCACAAGTAGTATTTTCTTTATTGAAATTGGAGATTAACGTCTCTTTCTCAATTAGGAAATCCATTTGAAAATCTTTACTTGTCTTCAACGTTACTCTTTCATGATTAGCAAATCCATAATCAGAGTATTTGTGTTTCTGGAGAACCTTGGAATCTTGCTTCTGATGTTGATCTAAATAGTTTCTTCAGATAGCGTTGTTCAGAGTCAGAGGTTCTAGGACTTACTTCTTCTTCAGATGCTTCTGATACTTGTTGTTTAGTTCAGAGTTTAGACTTTCTTGAACTTGTTTCTACTTCAGAGCTTCTGATCATTTGATAATATGCTTCTGATCTGGTACTCTATCTGATGATGTCATCAGATTTCTTTCTTCTATCTTTAGAATCCTGCACACTTAGAAACTTTTCGTTAGGGTGCCATTTTTGGTTTCATCCTTTGTTATCATCAAAATCAAGGAATCTGTTGTAGAACAATTTTTGTTCTTACAAATATAAGTATCATTGACATATTCAATTAGGCCTTTAATTAAACATGCTCCCACTATTTTATTCAAAACAAATGTCCCTCATCATTTGATTCGGAAAATCCTGTTAGAAGATTTTCTAGTGGGTCGAGATCCATATTTCACTTCGTTCTAAGTCCGCGTAGGCGGATTACACAAAACTAGGTTATTTAGGTAGGAACTCCTTCCAATTGTATCTCATACAACTCTCGAAAATTTTAGTTGGGTGAATAACTCCTTATTCCAATCCATCATATGGATCATTCCCAACTCTTGCTTCTAAACATATATATAATCTTATTATAATTTGTTTAGTTAAGTTTGACCCATTGTTTTAACAGTTGGATATTACAATTATCCCATCGCACCTTACTAATATATAGATCATGCACCTCGCGTAGGCGAAACCTACATTATCCATTACTAGTCTTGATGAGTGTTAAAACTTGGAAAGCATAAACTTAATATTTAATTTGAGGGAATTGCAATTTTTCTGATCTCACCGGCTTGTTTATCATATAAACCGTCTCTCACATGCATCAACATACATTCACATGCATCAACATACATACAAACATAATGAAACAGTTATGGCCCCTAGCGCAATTGTTCTCCCAAGCCAATGAGAGAACCTAAGCTAACCTAACAACGATCTAAGCTTCTCCAAGCAAGATCTTCAAGGTTGTCCTCCTTTGGCACTGACTTCTTTGCTTTCTTCATATCATTACATTACAAAAGAAACTCGTTTTACATACGAGGGAGTGAGATGAGAAAAGAAGTTACATTTGGGAGATTAAGAGAGAGGCACGACACGCAGGTCGTATTTTAAAAACCCAAAACAAAACAAAGGAAAACTAAGGCCATAACCGATCACCACAAGACAATAATAAACACTTTATTATTATTATTATTAATTCCTTTAATTAATTAAAATCAAATTAAATTTCGACGACCGATCATCACATTTTAATGAACAATTCATTTAAAATTGATGTCGCTTTTCGTATCAACACTTGACACTTTTAAAGCACTGAGTTAGCCGAACGGGTGAAAATTTCCTTGCGTTAACCGGTTAACCATATGCGTTAATCGGTTAACGCTGTTTGAAAACTTTTAGAAAATTCTTTTCTGCCTTGCGTTAACCGGTTAACCATATGCGTTAACCGGTTAACACTGTTTGAAAATGTCTTGGAAAACTGTTTTCCGCCTTGCGTTAACCGGTTAACCATGTTTGAAAATCTCAAAAAAAATTATTTCGCATTCCGTTAACCGGTTAACCATATGCGTTAACCGGTTAACACTGTTCCAAAAATGTTTAGAAGGTTGTATTCAGTTTCTCGTTAACCGGTTAACCATACGCGTTAACCGGTTAACACTGTTCGGAAAAGTGTTTAGAACGCACAACTCTTGTGCAGTCAAACCCCAATCGCATAACTCTCTGACAACACAACCCTTGTGCCGTCACTAACCCTGATGCACCAATTTCAGACCGTCAAACACATCTCGATTGTTAATTCAGTATGATTGATCAACACGTCATTGCTTCACCATACTAATGTCGGATCAAGAAGCAAACGACCATTGATCGCTCAAAGGAAAACAATCATCGAGGGTTTGAATGAACAAAACGAGAACACTATATCATATATAATGTATTTTGCATCAGGATTACGTATATCAGATATATGTAACTTGATCGATCTCAATTTAACCTTTGATTCATTCTGTCTTTAATCATATTATTACAGAACAAAAACAAATATCAGATTCATGGTTTCGTAAGTGGCTCTGATACCACTGTAGGAGAATTGCCATCCAAGGCGCAGCGGAATTTAAAAATTTCTCCATTTAGTGATCCTTACGAATGGGCATGATCAGTGATAGAATCGTTACCTCTTGTGGCGATTCAAACCTTTGGTGCAGATCTCTGATAATGATCAAAACCTTTGATACAGATCCACGGGGCGATCACTAACATTGAACGATGACAACGTCTCTACTCAGTCCACACGAACGGATTCCTTCAATCGCAGTGCTAGCTGTTATGAATGAAGGCTTTGAGTGAGAGAAAGAGGGAAACAAAATTCCAAGTCTCTACTTGAATTTCTGTCTGAGTGGATTGGAGAGTGACAATGCTTCTACCCAAGGGGTTCTATTTATAGAACCACTTGTGTGGGCTTCAAGCTAAAAAGCCCACTTAAGTGTATTTTGGCCCATATCTTATAATATGCCCAAAATCACTTAAGTATTTGGTACCTTACCATATTTCGTCTCCCACTTAAGTGCACCGTACCTTACGGTGTTCCTTAGTTACTCTATCTCTCATCAATCTGTCCTTTGTGTGTGACCCTATAGGTTTTCGCGACGTTGACAATTATATTAAATCACGCATTTAACATAATAAACAGTGAGCGGTATCTAGCAACACGTCACTGCTACCCAAGTCACGAAAATGTCATGTGATCTGACAAAACCTCCTGTGATAATAATTATGTGTATAATTACCCCTTTGCCCTTATGTCTATATTGAACACAAGGTATAGACTGTGTCACCCTTGTCCAGTTCAATATTGGGCCCATAGACATTTATCCTGTTACGCAGGATTGGCAAATTCCATCTAGGACACTCATGTCCCTCAGCATGCTTCGTGGAGTACCCATCAACTGTCTTTATGGTTATCCAGTTACGGACAACGTTGGATCAGCAATAAAGCACTCGACTCTACATCTAGGATCCATAGTGGTTTCAGGTCGAAGAGTGGTATACACTATTATCACCATGAGAATAACTTATGACACTTTGCATAACTTTCTCTATAGTATTCTCATAGCGGGTCAATCCGGTATAAATATTACTCCTAATATTCATACCTATGTTTAAGACTTGATAACTCTTTATCCATGATCCATGAGATGTGATCATCAGTCTACAAACATAATAGTCTTAATGCTTTAATGTTATCCCACTTCACACTAAAGCTCGACTACGGATACTTTAAGAATAGTGTCCTTATGTTTAATGTGTTCTCATGATTAAGTCACACTTAATACATTAAACGGATTATCTATTCCAGGGACTTTATTAATCAACCATAATAAAGAAAATGCCTTTAAATGATTCGATACAAGTACCAAAAGTATTGGCGTCTAGGGCTTACACCAATAGTCTGATCATATTCGATTACAAAAGCTACTGACAAGCGTAATAACAATTATATGAAGTCTGTCCCTAAATTCCGAGTAAAGCAAACGGATTAAAACTATTGTGAATTAAGCAAATGCAATATGATCGAACGCGATAATGCAAAAGCTACACTAATCACGAAATTGATTCAAAAGTAGACAACAATCAAATTAAAGAATTATATCTTGTAAAAACAATTAAATTAAGCAAGTAATTGTGATTATAGATATAATTCAAAGGAACAGATTAATGGAAAATTATAAACGAACCTCAAAGTGGCATCCGATTACAGTGAATTGATTCTTGAGAAATTAGTTCTCCATAGTCATTCTTTGCAAGCTCTCAAATTCGTACCTGAACAGTGATTTTCGTCCAATTCCCAATGGTGTACGGCTGCTAGACCTAGGGGAAAACAAAGACCCGTTTTACAACTCAACTGGGTCGACCCAGCCCACTACAAATGACCCAACAAAAATACAAATAAAATAACTTCAACTGACTATCTGGCCCTGCTACAGTCCGATTCAGCTCTCGACTTCTGAACAAAAGTTGTAGATCTTTTCCTTAGCTTTCCAATGCATACTCATAAGCCTCAATCTGATACTCGTAGCTCACGATATGATTTTTCTTGCGAAAGCTGCTAATGCTGAAAATATAATGCGAAAAACAAATAAGTGCAAAAATAAAATAAATTGTAAAAACACATTAAAACATAAAAATAAGAAAAGCAAACCGAAGAAATGCTTAAGTACAAACATGGAAGAACGTGCATCAAAATGCACTGATCAAATTCTCCCACACTTGAACTTTTGCACTCCGAGCAAAACGAAAAACAAAACAAAGCAAGCACAAATACATCATCAGTTACTCATCCTAGGCTACAAGTCATCTTCGTTTAACTTTGCATTGATAGGTACTAATCTTTCACACTAAGGATATTGTAAGAACACTAATCCACAGTTATGCAGACATAAACCTCCTGAATACACAAATCAACTCGAATCATATTATTATACTAAAGCCTAACTTACTCATCCTTCTTTTGCTCTTTTTTATTCAGGCGCAATCACATTAAGCCCGTTATCTCCACACACTCATAGCAAGGCGACCGGTTAGTGACTCTGATCCTTTTCTGCACGGGGTTCTGGTACTTAAGTGGCATAACCCTTTGCTTACTCACTTGTAGTTGCGGGGGATCGGACCGTAATCCGCCCTACCAAGTTCAGCACCAGAAACCGCTGAACCAACTAACAACGAGTCAAAAACTTTTTTTTTGAAGGTTCTACAACCATTGGGTTAAGTGACCGGGTGAGGGTCACCAAACTTAGAAGGTGCATTCCTTTATTTTTCTCTTTTTTTTTTTCGAAACACTCACTTATATTCATCGGCTTCCCTGCGTAGAGTGTGCGTGAGATGATGCCGACTACTGAAATAAATTATTCAAGAGTTGTCAGAGGATGCGAATGTAAGGCTAAACCATAATAAAAATTCAACTCAATTTACATATGCAGGAGACTTACGGTGTTAAAACAATACCGATCTTGTGAATTTTTCCCAAGTCTCCGAAAACTCAACTCAAAGTAATCTATAGCCTAAAACTTTCAAGAAGATGCATTTTTTTTATTTTTTTAATGACTAAAAACAAACAAAACACTAACAAAAACAAAGAAAACATATGATTCCCTCCCCCACACTTAAACTAAGCATTGCCCTCAATGAAAGGACATTACTAATAAAGTAGAGAGAAGGAAAGAAAGACTCCATGATCAAGTTGCAGGATAGTTAGGCGCTTCTAAAGAAAGCTCCTCTACATTGACATCTTCAGGCTCCGAACTTGCATGGAATAACTTCAGACGCTGCCCGTTAACCTTGAAGACTTTGTCAGTACCTACACTTTTTATTTCTACTGCACCATGAGGGAAAACATTAGTAACAACAAAGGGGCCAATCCATTTGGATCGAGGTTTCCCAGCCATAAGCTTAAGGCGGGAGTTAAACAATAAAACCTGTTGGCCCATAGAAAATTCCTTCCTAGAAATCATCTTATCATGGAAGTGCCTAGTTTTCTCTTTATAAATCCTAGAGCTTTCATAAGCCTCTAATCTAAGCTCTTCCAACTGTTGTAATTGGAGTTTTCTTTCAATACCTGCTTGTTGCATCTCCAAATTACAACTTTTCACCGCCCAATAAGCATGATGTTCTATCTCAACAGGAAGATGACATGCCTTACCAAAAACAAGTCGATAAGGAGACATCCCAATGGGTGTCTTGAAAGCAGTTCTTTGAGCCCAAAGTGCGTCTTCTAGACGACGGCTCCAGTCCTTCCTGTTTGGCTGCACCATTTTCTCTAAAACCTGTTTGATCTCACTGTTTGTGATCTCAACTTGCCCATTAGTTTGTGGGTGATAAGCAATAGAGACTTTGTGCACAACTCCATACTTCCGGAGTAAAGCTTCCATGGTGTTGTTACAGAAATGAGTGCCTTGGTCACTGATGATAGCTCACGGTATTCCAAACCTACAAAAAATGTTAGACCTGACAAAATCTACAACAACTCTAGAATCATTAGTCCTAGTGGGGATAGCTTCCACCCACTTTGAAACATAATCAACAGCAATCAAAATGTAAAGAAAACCAAATGATATAGGAAAGGGACCCATGAAATCGATTCCCCATACATCAAATACCTCACAGAAAAGCATAGGTTGCTGAGGCATTTCACTCTTGCGAGTGATGTTTGTACCTGCTATCTGGCACTCTTTACAAGTGCGGTAAGTCTCAAAAGCATCCTTAAAAACAGTTGGCCAATAGAAACCTGAATCAAGGACTTTTCTCGCAGTCCTTTGCGGACCAAAGTGTCCGCCGACTTGAGATGCATGAGAAAATTTCAAAATAGATTCAATCTCATTGTCGGGGACACATCTTTTGATTACCTGATCACTACCAAACTTCCATAGATATGGATCATCCCAAACATAATATTTGGCATCACTCTTGAGTTTATGAACCTGTGATCTCGATGCACCTGTAGGAAAAACACCAGCAACAAGAAAATTAACAATGTCAGCAAACCAAGGTGTAATCCCATGCAAAAGAAACAGTTTCTCATCAGGGAAGTCATCCTGAATAGGAAAAGGATCTTCATCTCTCTCTATCCTGCTCAAGTGGTCATCCACTAAGTTCTCAGCTCCACTTTTATCTTTAATCTCGACATTAAACTCTTGGAGCAACAACATCCACCTAATCAATCTCGGTTTTGCATCCGGCTTCTTCAGCAAGTACTTTAAAGCTGCATGGTCAGTAAAAATACAACCTTGGAACCTAGCAAGTAAGATCTGAATTTGTCAAGAGCAAAAACAATAGCTAGCAATTCTTTTTCAGTGGTAGTGTGATTTGACTGTGTAGAATCTAAAGTCCTAAAAGTATAGTAAATAACATGGGCAGCCTTGTCAACTCTTTGTGCAACGACAGCCCCAACAGCATAATTAGAAGCATCACACATAAGCTCAAAAGGGAGAGTCCAGTCAGGGGGATGGATTATGGGAGCGGAGGTCAATGCTTTCTTCAAGAAATCAAACGCTTGTTTGCACTTGTCATCAAAGCTGAAAGTGACGTCATTCTTCAACAAGTTTGACAGCGGAAGAGCAATCTTGCTGAAATCCTTGATAAAATGCCTGTAAAAACCTGCATGACCAAGAAAAGAACGAATCTCGCGAACGCAAGATGGGTAAGGCAGTGTAGAAATCACATCAATCTTAGCAGGGTCAACAGAAATTCCTTTTTCAGAAATAATGTGACCAAGAACAATTCCCTGCTCAACCATAAAATGACATTTTTCATAATTTAAAACAAGGTTAGTCTCGATGCATCTTTCTAAAATCAAGCTTAAACTGTTCAATCATGCATCAAAAGAGGAACCATAGACAGTGAAATCATCCGTAAAAACCTCCATGCAATTTTCAATGAAATCAGAAAAAATATTAATCATGCATCGCTGGAAAGTTCCCGGAGCATTGCAAAAGGCATCCTCCTGTAAGCAAAAGTACCGAAGGGACAAGTAAAAGTGGTCTTCTCTTGATCTTCTGGTGCAATATGAATCTAAAAATAACTTGAAAAACCATCAAGAAAACAATAGTGTGATTTACCAGCTAGCCGTTCAAGCATCTGGTCAATGAACGGTAAAGGAAAGTGATCCTTTCTAGTAGCCTGGTTCAATCTCCTGTAATCAATACAAACTCTCCAGCTGTTCTGAACTCTAGTGGGAACAAGTTCATTCTTTTCATTTTTTACCACTGTGAGTCCAGATTTCTTAGGTACAACTTGCACTGGGCTTACCCATTTACTGTCAGAGATAGGATAAATGATGCCTGCTTGCAAGAGTTTGGTTACCTCTTTCTTCACAACATCAAGAATCAAAGGATTAAGCCTCCTTTGGGGCTGCCTTACTGTTTTGGATCCATCCTCAAGTAGAATTCTGTGTATGCACATCGATGGACTAATACCTGGAAGGTCGGCTAATGCCCACCCGATTGCCTTCTTGTGCTTCTTCAAAACCTGCAAAAGTTTGTCTTCTTTATCGAAATCAAGGTTAGAAGAGATAATAATGGGAAGTTTTTCATTACTCTCCAAGTAAGCATATATCAGGTTCTCAGGGAGCTCTTTTAGCTCTAAGGACGGGGGCTGCTCAATGGATGGAATGCTTGGGGCAGCCGAGATGTCAAGAGCATCGGCTGCAAAAACAGCTTCATCGGCAACAACTTCACCTGTAGGAAACATATCAACCTGCAAGGCAACATCAATCTTAGCACAGACAACACAAACGTTAGTGTCAGTACAATCAGAACATGAATAAATATCATCAAAACCAGAGAGAGATGGAAAATCAAGAGAAAATAATTCCGAACAAGTGCCATCAACTAGTTCAGAAATCAACTCAATATGAAAAACGGAATGCTCCTCCACAGGGTGTTTCATGGCATCAAAAATGTTAAATTTTGCGACAATGTCACCAAATTCCATGGACATGGTTCCATCGTCAACATCAATTTTTGTCTTCGCCGTTTTCATGAACGGTCTGCCTAAAATGATGGGAGCTCTGCTTGTCTTGGTTTCTCCTTCCATGTCTAGAATATAGAAATCTGCAGGAAAAATCAAATCGTTAACTTGAACAAGAACATCTTTGACTACCCCGGCGGGTCGAGCGTTGCTCCTGTTCGCCAATTGAATGATTAAACCTGTATGCTGCAAAGGACCAAGACAAAGGTTATTATAAACAGAAGTAGGCATAACATTAATTCTCGCTCCCAAATCAAGCATGCAATTCTCAAATTTACTATCCCCGATAGTACAAGGAATAGCAAATGTTCCCGGATCCTTCTGCTTTTGTGGCAGAACCTGAGTAGTGAGGGCTGAAACATTTTGCTCGCCTACAACCTTTTTGGATGATTGTTTGGGCTGAATAAAGGCAGAAATATTTCGTCATAAGTTCACTCTTTCACTTCCCTTAATTCTCCTCTTGTTGGTACACAAATCTTTCAGAAACTTTGCATACTTAGGAATCTGCTTAATAACATCAAGTAGCGGAATGTTTACCGCAACCTTTCAGAAAACATCCAATATCTCTCTTTCTTTGTCTCCCTCCTCAATTCTTTTATTTTTCAGAACTCTATGTGGAAAGGGGACTGGTGGCACATACTCATTTTCTTTAATTTTTTCAGTTTCGACCACAACAGAAGAAGGAGAAGAAAGTTCAGCTGGGTGAGGTTCAGAAGGAGAAAGTTCAGAAGTTACCTCAATGATTTTTTTATTTTTTTTCAGGGGCTGGTTCTGTAACTTTTCTGGATCTCAAAGAAATTGCGCTCACATTAGCATTAGGACCATTCGGATTGACAACTGTTTGGGCTGGAAGTTGGTTCGAACCTTGAGCTTGCATGTTATTTATTTGAGTAGCAAGTTGTCCCATTTGTGTGTTCAAGGTCTGAATGCTGGCATCGGTCCTTTGTTGGAACTGGAGGTTGTTCACGGCCATTTGCTTAACAAGATCCTCTAAGGATGGTCCGGAAGGTACAGGGGCAGCCACTTGAGGTGAGTTCTGTTGTTGGCTAGATTGTGGATTTCCATATCGAAGGTTGGGAGTTCCTCCAATTGGGATGGTATTTGTTGGTGGACAGGTCAGGAGTGTTGTTGTACCTGTTTTGCTTGTAAAGGTTGGCTGCATAAGCTTGTGGCAGCTCAGTAATGGACTCGTCTCTCAGAATAGGACAAGTATCGGTCGGGTGCTCAGGAGAAGTACAAATGCCACACATAGTTGTTGTTTGAGGTTTTGCTACTGCCAGTTATTTGACTAAGGTGGTGAGTTTGTCAACTCTGGTCTCTAAAGCCTTGTTGGAAGAAACTTGAATTTGACTCACGCCTTTGCTGTGAACAGAATTGTCTCTAGTAGTGAACTGTTGAGAATTAAGAGACATATTTTCAATAAGTGCTTTGGCAGCAGCTGGAGTTTTATCGACTAGTGCTCCACCACTAGCAGCATCAAGAATATTCCTGTCCATCGGTAACAACCCCTCATAAAAGTATTGGATGAGTAGTTGCTCTATGATCTGGTGTTGAGGGCAGCTAGATACCAAGTGCTTGAATCTCTCCCAATACTTGGTCAGCGACTCATTACCTTGTCTAATACCACAAATCTTCTTTCTTATTGAGGCAGCTCTAGAGGCAGGAAAGTATCTCTCTAGGAAAACTTTTTTCAGGGCAGTCCAACTTGCAATTGAGTTTGGCTCGAGATAATAAATCCAATCCTTTGCTGCACCCTACAATGAAAAAGGAAAAGCTCGAAGTTTGATGTGATCTTCAGTGATCCCTTCAGGCTTCAATGGTGTAGAACAAACTGTCACAACCTAAATGCGAAACGAAACAACCGGCAAAAAAAGAAAGAAAATGACAGAAGAGTCGCCACCGTATGTTATTTATCCCAAAGGGGGGGAAAGGAAATGCTCGAAGTAAACCTGGAAAAAGGAAAGGAAAAGACAAGGTCTCGCAACCAAATCTTGGGTTCGGGAGTCGATTATGCGAAGGGAAGGTATTAGCACCCCTACGCATCCATAGTACTCTATGGGATCCACTCTTGTTGTTCTTGTCTAAAGGGTGTGGGTTTATCTAATGTACTATTTACTAAAAGAGGGGTCAAAAGAAAATGACTCGCACGGATGTCGCATCCACTGCATACGTATCTCATCTGAATATGAGAATCAGAGTCTTCGTAGCTCGGCTGACCTATTTGTTTGTTTTGTGTTTTTTTTAGGTGAACGACGTTACTACGCAATCTACCGGATGCTCGACCTTTGGAGACTTATTCGCCTGTAGTAGAAGGAGTTAATGTGTTCTTAGGAGAAGAAAAATCAATGAGTTTGTTTGTGTTTTAGGAATGCTCATGCAAAAAAGGAAGTCCTAGACGAAGGAATCGTGCTACCTTAATTGACATGCAAACGAGAGACTATACGAAGCCTAGCAATCCTATGGGGAGACGATCACACCATACAAAACAAACATGCATAAAGTAAACACGCCAACAAGGGGGCTCAAACATACGTGGGTAGGGCTTTAGTCAAGAGGGGTCATATCAACCTCGACAAACAAGCCATGGAAGGGTAATCAAACGGGCTCTTAACCACCGACACTGAACGTCAGGGTGAGCAGATCAAAAGGGTAATGAGGATAAGACCTCATAGATCTTAACCCTGGACCGGGTGAGCTCATGACAAAAAGTGGGGATTCAAAAAGGTGGAACCCTCTCCACTGACTGACCAGACAAAAGATCTTGGCCTTTTGTTCTGAAGCATCGACACGTAGTACGAGCATAAAGAACGACACACTGAATAACGGGGGATTGACTACTAATCCCTTTTATCCGTCAATTGCCTCTTCATGGAGGTCTTTAGCACTGGTGCCTCTTCTTGGAGGTCTTTGGGCACAAAAGTAAACACACAAAAACATTGCCTCCTATCGAGGTCTTCCAGCTAAGAAAGCGGTAAAATGCTGAAAAGATGTAAAAGAGATCAAGAGATCTACCTCACGGATAAAGATCCGAAGTAACAACAACTAAAGAAACAAGAAACCCCGAGATCTCTCAGGCTAGCACCATCAAAGAAAACAAGTCAGCAAAGCAATCAGAATAAATCTCCAAATAGTATCCCACAGATAAAGTGGAATACCAAGCAAGCTATCTCTTCAAGAGTCATGTGAGCCCTCCCAAAAACTTAACAAACAAGTTAGAATAACAAGACAGGGTGCAATCAAGAGTTACACCAAACAAGAGAATCATAGCAATAACAGTATCAGGTAAACAGCGCACGGATGCAATAGAAAACATGTCACAACAAAACACAAAACAGAATAGAGAGCAAACAAAAAAACTACTGTCACGATCGCTACTGCTTCGCTTAGTGAAGACTTAGCGAGGCTTCACTACAGGTTCGCTTAGCGAGGTGCTAGCGAATGCCTGCGGATTCTGGGTTCTTCCTTGATAACAGTCCGATTTCAGAGACCCCAAATCCTATGGTACCCATTTCAGAAATTAAGTGATCAAACATTCTAGGCATTGCTCTACACATTCATGCATGTCTAAACCCACATGTGAAACCTAACGATACCCACTCTTCCAAATTCACCCATAATGCCTCACACATTCAGAAATTTCAAATTGAAAGCATAAAGTAGTGGAAATAGGGCAAACCTGATTAGAGAGAACGAATGAAATTGAATTGCCCGGTTGGGTTTGCAAAGCAATGTTAGGGTTTTTATGAGATGGAATTAGTAGAGGTGATTTTGTGCAAATGAGTTCTTCAAAGTGTTTTCAGCTTTCACCGCTTCAAGCTCTGTTCTTTTTTTTTCCCCTTGTTCTACTGAAATCTTAGAATTTATAACCTGATTTTCGTGGCTTTGTGGGCTAAAATGAGAGAGGTCCAAGTCCAAGATTTTTCTGTTATATTTTTAAAACACATGCGCTTCGCCTAGCGAGCATGACACTTCAGACTCGCTAGGCGAGCCACGCTGCTCGCCTAGCGAGCATGACAGCTCAGGAACAGACTTTTTCTCCTTCAAGATTAGCATTTTGAATGATGAATAGACCCCATTTGAACATGTTAGAAGTAACTCAAGTCATTCCCTTGTGTTGACTGATCACCCAGATAGAACCCACAAAGTGTCTTGGATGATATTCAAGCTTCTTGGAGCTAATTCTGATTGACATGATGAAATGCGATATGAAATGTTAAATGACCTAAAAATGAATGCATGAATGAGGGGGGCAAATTTGAGGTGCTACACACACCACTTGGAATTCTTTCAAATGCTTGTGTGGATCTTCACCTGCAAGACCACTAAACCCGATTTTTGGCAACAAGTGTATTAAACCCGATTTTAATTCAAAAGGAACAGCAGCAGCATCATATTCAATACACAAGCCATTATAATTCACATCAGGAGCACCTAATTACCTTAAAGTTCTACTATCAGCCATGTTAAAATCAAATTCAGAATCTGAATCAAACAAGTTATGCAAATAGTCAGACTCAGACTCAGACTCGATTGTGGGTGATGAACTAGTGATAACCTGGCCTGCTCTACGTTGTGTGTGCAAAGTTCTCTCTACTTCAGGATCAAAAGCAACAAGTTCAGAACAGCGAGACCTAGTAGCCAGGACTAACGCAACAGCAATACAGCAACGACAACAATAGTGAAAATGCCAACAATGTCCTAAAAGTAAAAAAAAAAAAACACAAAGAAAGAAATCGATCAAAAATAATTCAGAAAAATAAACTGACACAAAAATTAATCTAATGACTTAAAAATATAATTTTGAGATTTTTTTCGATTTTTTTCGAGACGGTGAAAACAGTAAATAACTGCTTAAAAATAGAAAAATGATGAATTTGGGAAACAGACACAATTTCTCAAAAACCGATTTTTTTTTTTACGATTTGGACTCTAAAACGCGAATTGGATGAAACCACGAGGAAACTAGGACATAGACGCGTAGACACTAAACCTATGACTCTAAAACCGATTAATATAATCAAGAATCCCCGGCAACGGCGCCAATTTGATCCGCTGTCGCGCGCGGATCAAAACGAGTAATTTTGTAAAAACGTAATACAACAACAATTAAACTTGGATATCGTCTCAAGGATTCTTGTTTGTAATAATTAAACGTAATCGAATGGGGGGGTTGGTTTGGTGTTCAATTACAAAAATGCAGAAAATAAGTGATTATTTGAATAAGCTGAAACGAATCAACCCACTATATCATCTTCCGACTTATCATTGATCCCTATAAAATTTCAATTCTCTAAACGGGTCTAATCCTATTCGATTACAAAAGCTACTGACAAGCGCAATAACAATTATACGAAGTCTGTCCCTGAATTCCGAGTAAAGCAAACAGATTAAAACTATTGCGAATTAAGCAAACGCAATATGATCGAACGCGATAATGCAAAAGCTACACTAAAAACGAAATTGATTCAAAAGCAGACAACAATCAAATTAAAGAACTCTATCATATAAAAACAATTAAATTAGGCAAGTAATTGTGATTATAGATATAATTCAAAGGAACAGATTAATGGAAAATTATAAAAGAACCTCAAAGTGGCATCCGATTACAGTGAATTGATTCTTGGGAAATTAGTTCTCCATAGTCATTCTTTGCAAGCTCTCAAATTCGTACCTGAACAGTGATTTTCGTCCAATTCCCAATGGTGTACGGCTGCTAGACCTAGGGGAAAACAAAGACCCATTTTACAACTTAACTGGGTCGACCCAGCCCACTACAAATGACCCAACAAAAATACAAATAAAATTCTGCAACTTCAACAGACTTTCTGGCCCTGCTACATTCCGATTCAGCTCTCGACTTCTGAACAAAAGTTGTAGATCTTTTCCTTAGCTTTCCAACACATACTCACAAGCCTCAATCTGATACTCATAGCTCAAGATATGATTTTTTTCACGAAAGTTACTAATGCTGAAAATATAATGCGAAAAACAAATAAATGCAAAAATAAAATAAATTGTAAAAACACATTAAAACATAAAAATAAGCAAAGTAAACTGAAGAAATGCTTAAGTATAAACATGGAAGAACGTGCATCAAAATGCACTAATCACATATCAGGATGAGTTCTTCTCAACTACTGCTTGATCGGCGGGCATTCTGGCTTTAACGACAATCTATGCTCCACAATCTCAGAATCCAACCCATGCATGTCTTGATAGGACCAAGAAAACACATCAGAATAATCCTGAAGAAGATCAATTAACCCCCTTTTATCTTCTACACATAGTTGAGACTCAATCTTGACTTCTTTCACATAATCTTCGGAACCTAAGTCGACTAGTTTAATCTGCTCTTCGAACGGATGAATGGCTTTTTCCTCATGCTCAAGTAAACGAGATAACTCATCATATACTTCTTCATCATCAATCTCTTCCTCAACTTCAAACACAAGGAAATCAAAGTTTGGAGAGGTAGTAGGATCATTATATTCAATGGGTTTGAGAACCAACCTGCATAATGATTTAATATTTTGATTTTAGAGAAATGGATTGCGACCAAATAGTATGTAGATGGAAGATTATTATTTATTTATGTTTTTTGTGATTATCATTTTCAGAAAAGAAAAAAGTGAAAATAAAACATCATAGATGTGGATGAATAAAATTGTATTTTATTGATGATAATAATAAAAATGCTCAATAATGTCCACTTCTCCCTTAGGCATAGAAGAAGTATTTTTCTTTAAAAATGAAAACAAATTACTTAGAGCAATGAATAATAGTAGGAACATCAACAACAACCCAATTGTTGCAAGTCTAGCCATGCGTCACCATGTTGGTGCAAGCTTCGTCTTCATTATCATTGTCTTCAATAACGGCAGATGAGTGTTGATCATTCCCATGAATGAACCCTCCATTGTGAAAACTTGGTTGCATAACTTCAGTTCTGATGTTGAACGGCCCTGGTTGAAATTCCAATCCATCCTTATTCATGTTCTCAACAGTCTTTATCATACGGCCCCATTGATCAATGCTGACAACCTCAATAGCCTTTTGTGCATCTTTTAAAGAAGACATGGGTGCCCCAGTTTTCTTCTCCTCAGCAATAGACAAGGCTTGGAACAGTGTTCCAACCTCCTCCTCAGCTTCAACATATGTAAAAGATGACAAATGGCTCACCAATAATTCCTTCTCTCCAGCAACAACGACAAGCTTGCAGTTCTTCACAAATTTCAGCTTCTGGTGTAAAGTAGACATCACAGCTCATGCTTCATGAATCCATGGCCTTCCCAACTAACAACTACAGACCAGGTGGATATCCATTACCTAGAAAGTAATTTGGAAATCACTCGGACTTATCTTAAATGGAAGGTCCGCTTCACCAATGACAATTTTTCGAGAACCATCAAACGCTTTGACAATCACGCCATTGTATCTCATTGGGGCGCCTTGATAAGAAAGTCTTGACAGAGTTGATTTCAGAAGCACATTTAAAGACGAACCAATGTCAACCAACACTTTGGACATAACTTCCTCCTTATAATTCATTGAGACATGCAATGCCATGTAATTTCGGACTTCCTCAGGAAGCTCTTCATCACAAAAGCTCGGATTATTACAAGAAGTAATATTGGCAACAATATGGTCAAACTGATCCACAGTCACATCATGTTCAACGTAAGCCTGCTCTAGCACTTTCTGCAATGCCTCCCTATGTGCTTCAGAGTTCATCAATAGTGACAACACGAAGATCTTTGACGGAGTATTGAGCAGCTGCTCCATAACATTGAACTCACTTCTTTTAATCAGTTTCAAAACTTCATCATCATCGTTAGTCATCAGTTTGCGGTATTCACCAGACTGACCCATTGAAGTACTAACCAGATTCACTACTGGAATCTCAACCTTCTTTCTTGCGGAAACATATTCTATTTCTTTCGGAAAAACTAGACCAAACACACGACCACCACGGGTCACGTTCACAATATCAGCAATATTCACCACGGAGTCTGTAATTGGTAAAGGAACCTTTTTACCATTTTCTATCATAGTGGCATTATATTGATATGACACAACTTTATCAGATGCATACGGAACAGGGCCCGTTCACCGTATAACTAACGGCGACACCGATCTGCTGTCATTGTTGTTGTTACTGCTATCAAACAGGATAATTACCCGCTCAGGGGTCTTAAATACCGGTACAACCCGGTTCACATTATCTATATCCCCTGACTGGAAAACCTGAATAAGTCTTTCATCCATCAACTTTTGAATATCCCTCTTGGCAATAACACATCCACGAGGGTTCACACTGCAAATCACACACCCATCATGGTCATGCTCAAATTGACTGGTCAAACATATGTCTTTATGAGTTGCCACCAAAGATTGTCTGATATGGAGAACATCATAAACCTTGAAATCACCAAGACAACCATCTACCATATTGACTGAAGCATTACCATGAGCATGCAAAGGATTAGCTTTCACATTTGGCACTTTGTCCTCAAAGGACATCATTCCACTCTTTATAAGCTTTTTCACTTCATATTTCAACAGATAACAGTTCTCTATGTCATGGCCAGGGGCTCCCTGGTGAAAAGCACAGTGAAGTTCAGGTTTGAACCACCATGGAAGTGACTCAGGAATCTGCGGAGGATTTCTTGGTTGAATGAGGTTCTTGAGAACCAAGGATGGGTATAATTCTGCATACGACATAGGAATAGGGTCAAATGAGACCTTCTTCCTCTCAAAGCTTTGTTGGTTATTATTGTTTTTGTTGTAGTTGGTTCTTTGTTGCGGCTGTTGTTGACGTTGTTGTGGCTGAACTGGAACTGATTTATTGTTGGAATTATTGGAAAATCTAGGAATTACTAATAAAACTTGATTTTGATGTTAACAAGGTTGAGAACTCTTTATGACATGAGGCCTCCTCTTCCTCCTCACTGATACTGAATTAGTTTCTCCCTCTTTCCTCTTGGAGAAACTCCCACCATATTTCTTGCTAGACGATGCTTCTTCTTTCGACAGACGTTTTTCACGGACTCCTTCTTCTAGCCTCATCCCCATATTTACCATTTCGGTAAAGTCATTGGGGGAACTTGCAATCATACGTTTGTAGTAAAACGAACTCAGCATTTTCAAGAAGATCTTCATCATTTCTTTCCCCCAAGAGGTGGACTAATCTAGGCTGCCAACTCTCTCATCCCTAGGCATACTCTTTGAATGTCTCCTTATCCTTCTGAGATATAGACCTCAATTGGTCTCTATCAGGCGCCATATCCATGTTATACTTGTACTGCTTGACAAAGTCCTCGCCTAAGTCGTTGAAAGTACAAACGCTTGCACTGTCCAAACCCATATACCATCTTAAAGCAGCTCTAGTCAAACTGTCTTGGAAATAGTGAATCAGAAACTGATCATTATCAGTCTGAGTAGACATTTTTCTGGCATACATCACAATATGGCTCGGCGAACAAGTGTTCCCTTTATAATATTCAAAGTCGGGGACCTTGAACTTCATTGGGATCTTAACATTAGGGACCAGGTAGAGCTCAACAACACTCTTCCAAAACAAATCTTTTCCTTTCAAAGTCTTCAACTCTTTACGCAGCTCTAGGAACTGATCTTTCATTTCTTCCATTTTCTCATACACATCTAGACCCTCAAATGGCTCATAATGGTAGATAGTGTCCTTAACACGAGGCAAAGTGTGAACAATAGGTGGTGGCACTGACATAACCGGGCTATATACCGGCAGAGAGACAAATATGGGCGCATACCCTTCTAGCATAAATTTGCATGGCATCCCCCAATGGAATCCAGCAGGCATGGAAGGACCAGATTGACTGGCAGTAGCAACATGAAAAATTGAGGTAGCAACCTCAGAAATAACAGTCCTATGGGGAGGAGTTACGGGAGTTGGTGAATATTGATTATGTGAAGCAATGACAGATTCTATCAGTGCCATTAAATTTGAAATCTCATCCTTCAACTCTCTGTTTTCTTGCTCTAGATGCTCCATGATCCTTGGTTGATTAGCGCGAGTGTTATAACGGTGAGTCAGCTTGGCTGAAGCACAAAAGAATAACTGATAAGACATCTGGCGGAAGAAAACCTGTTATGCAAATGATGCATGAAATGCAATGTTTTTGATTGTTTAATTTTAAGGAACATATGAAGTTCTATTTGCAAATATAATAACAATAGTAACAATTTGATTGACCATAAAAATCTCTTTTTATTCATAAAATTTGGAAGGATTACATTGAGTATAATTTCAGAAACCAAAGTACAAATACAAGAGAAAAGGAAACTATCATCCTAAGGATCCCTTAGCAATTGTATCAGATGATCTGGCTGTGGGCGCGTACTTCCTTCGGATGCATCGAATCTCGGACTCAAAGGATGTCTTCATCTGAGCCTTCTTAAGAACTAGTTGATCAATAATCTTCTTCCAAGCACCTGAAGGCGGAGGAATGCTAGAGGAAGATAGACCCTCTGGCTCTCTCTGTCTCTTCACTGCTCGGTCATCAAGAATTACAATAAGTGCATCATTGTCTTTCGACTCAAGCTGCAACTCTTCATGCTTTCGACTCAAAGCATGGAACCGATCTTCCCATATATCCTTATCTTGCTTCATCTTGGTGAGTGCATCTTCCAACTCCTATACATCTTGGTTAGGGAGAGTTGATGGCTCAGCCACAACCAATGACATAGGTCTTTCACAAGTGTACGACATCTTCAGCTCCAAAGCTCTCTTCTTTACCCAAATAGTGTAGGCTTCCAAAGCTACACAGTTGCGTGTACCAGGCTCATATATTCCTTTCCTATGCATATTATGCCAAGCACATATCATCCTCTGCTTCAAATATCGGGGATGTTTACCCTCTTGATAGAACAAACCTTCTAACTGAGTGTTCTTAGGTCTATCTCTCAAGGGGAACCCAAGTTGACGACAAGCCAAAGCAGGGTTGTAGTTAATTCCTCCTTGCGTGCCAATGAGAGGCACGTTAGAGAACTCACCATAATGGTCAATAATATCCACATTATTCAATGCAGAATCATACCAAACAATATCATCATTAGAGAGATACATAAGTCTCTAAGACCACTGTAGACATTGCTTGTTTTCCAAAAAAATAGGCGTTTGAGGTAAGTGCGAAATAAACCACTTGTACAGAAGAGGAACACATCACACAATAGTCCCACCACCTTTAGAATTCCTCAAATGCTAGGAGAAATACATATCACCCAACAGAGTACGAACAGGGTTCCCAATCAAGAAGATTTTAATGGCATTAACATCAACAAAACTGTCAATGTTAGGGAACAAAGCCAAACCATATATGAGAAATAAAAAGATGGCTTCAAAAGCGTCCATACTACCAGCTTGAGCAAAGACAGTAGCGTTTCCAATAAGGAACTCAGAAGTCAACCCAAGAATACCTCATTTCTTCACCAAATGAGTACCAATCTCAGATTTCTTCAAATGAAGAGCTTCAGCTATGATATGAGATCTGGGAATCTCTTCCAATCCATTAAAAGGTACTTTGTCAGATACGGGTATTCCCAAGAGATGGGCATACTCCTCTAACGTAGGCACAAGCTGATAATCGGGAAAAGTGAAGCACCAGTAGTGAGGGTCATAGAACTGAACCAAAACACTCAGAAGTCCTTCAACCATATCAGTAGATAACACAAACAAGAGCTTCCCATGATGTTTCTTGAATTCCAAGGGATATAATATAAAGGATGACAACTTCCTTAGCTCTTTCAAATCAGGATATCTGAAACCGTACTTTTTAGTATTCCTTCGTCCATAATCCATGGTCTGGAAATATTTGCAAATGAGACCTCAATTTCCTTGAAATTTATTTTTTTGTGATGAATGTTATGATGTGCATGTATGCATGAATATAACAATCACAAACAAGGGATCACACACAGGGCAAACACAAACAAAGGTCAAGAGATGGATCAAGTCATCATCAAGATCAATCATCCATTTTGGTGGATTATGGTTTTCACCTTATCAACACCCAAGTTCCATTGATATTGATGAGACTTGATCAGATCAACCGAGAGTCAAAGGGTTTGTTGTGAGTCACGAGCATGGAGTCAGGTTAAGAACCATCCCAAATGAGTGTACTAAGTATAAAAACCTATAGATCATGTTCTAAGAAGTTCCTAGAGTCTTAATCCCATCTATTGGATATTATAGGTTAGAATGACTGACTCATCAACCAATAAAATTCTCAAGAGAAACTCGTCTGAGTGTAGTATCGCGTAACTGTTATCAGGTCTACACCTGGATAACCTCCGTTCTACGTCCTAAATAGGCCAAGTTGGGTTAAATGTTCTACGGTCCTCAGCTTCCTGGACCCCAAATCAGATAAAGTAATGCATATCCACAAATAACTTGTGTGACATCAGTAACTCCAAAAGGGTCTCCACTGAGTAGATGGGTCTCAAGCCAACTTGTTAAGGACTACTTCACACAAGTTGAACATGACTATACCATCCTCCTATTTTAATTTCACTCAAGTTCGGGTTAGAACTTATCTCACCACTCAGAGATCACCAAGCATAATAAACAGATTATATCATACAAACAAATATAGAAACATCAAATATACAAATATATACACATAAAAAATTAGGTTAATCCCACTGAGGACTACTCCCCAACAGAGTCGCCACTTAATTTTTGTAGCGGTAAATTTATGACCATCAAGCTATGAATAAACTTAACGTCAATAAAACCAGAGTCGCCATCGCGCTTTTATTGTTTCCAAAGGAAAAGGGAAAAGTACGAATAAAACCCAAAGATGAGAAGTTTTCAAATCAAAACTAATAAAACAACAGGGATTACAGGTAAGGGGGTTAGTTACACAGAGGGAAGGTGTTAGCACTCAAAGTGTCCTAGGTACTCCTAAGGAGCCCTTTTTTATGTGTGCATATGTGTTTGGTATAAAATATGTTTGAGAAAAATAGAGTGTGGGGATGAGAAAAGAATTCATTGATTATATTTTTGTGTTTGACAAGACCTTCAAACTTGTGCCTACGTACCAACATAAAAATGAGGGATCAAAACCTCGTAGTTCGTGGTAACAATTTCAAAGTTGGTGAGTTTGAATGAAGTTATTAGTTCTCTTTGTATTTTGAAATTTTAAGTCAATTTGATTAAGTTTATTTACAAATTTGATTTAAGAAAGAGTTTGAAAATCCATTGGCATAAGGCCAAAGTTTCTACTTAAAATAAGGTCTAAGTTTGAAATCACAAGCAAAGAGTTTCTTTGAAAAGGGGGAGAGATTTTTAAATTTAAGAAGTGGGAGGAGATGAACAGGCTATCCTAAGCATAAATTAAAAGTTAAGAGTTGAAAAAATTTGACCAATGAGATGCAATCCAACAGACAAGAATGTCATATAGAAAACCCCTTTCTATTTGGACTTTGAGTCAAGCAATAATCAAGGAGCTATTAGCAATATCCAGACATCATAAAGATCAAGGCATCAAATAAAGATAGCCACATCCAACAAAGCAAATCCCATAGCTAGCAGTCTTCTTTGTCTTCTCATGTATCAGATGAATTATTCCTTGATCAACTCAAAGCAAATCATCAGGCACAAGATCAAAATAACAATTAGCACTGAGACAAAGTAGCAGATGAATTCAAACAAAGTCCCATGCTTGCATCAGATGAAGGCTTAGTTCATAATGGCTTGGTTACAAAATGTTCGCATTGGCAAATTCCTTTTTGCACAGGGAATGTTTCATAGTCCTAAATTCAATACTTCAGATCAAGATCAACAGTCCGTCAGACATTTTTTAGGGTTTTTGTTATTATTAAGTATTTTAAGGTCCTAAGACCACAAACAAAATCAAAAGGCACAAACAAATATATACAATCACAAGATATGGCTCAAATGAGCAAAGGGAAAATGACATAAACATAAACAAGTTAAATGGAATGTAAATGACAATGAATGATAAATGACTGAAATTTAAATTGCATAAAGTAAATGACTTGAAAATAAAGAAATATTAACAAGAGTTATTCAAATGTTAGTCAAAGGTTAGTCAAGTGTTAGTGGTATATTTTTTTTAATTGATTAAGTCATTCTTTGGAGAACACTCAACCATCCATTCACAAGTATGAATCCTTAAACCAAGACATCTTCTATGAGAAGGGGTCTAACTTGGACAATTTAACAAATATGCCACTAGCTCTCATGAAAGGAAAAAAGGTCAAGTTTCCATACAATACCATGAAGAATGGGAGACTTACAATCTCACTTACTAGAATGTTATGCCATTAGGGTCAAATTTAGCTCTATGTTAAGCAATCGTAATTGGACTTATGTAGAAGTCACAACTATCTGAGGTCGGGTAATAAAAATTTAGGTGTTAATGCATGTTATAGATTTGGTATGAATAACCAAACTCCTAAAACATACCACATACTAAAAGAAAAGATCAAGAGGGAGGGACCTATCTCAATCATACTTGTATTGGTTCATCTGACACAAGGTCATTCATTAACCAATTAGCCTTAAGACATTAGAGATTTCATTGGTCAAATGAGGGAATGAGAAAGAATAGGGATGAAGATGAAGAGGGGGGGGGGAGATAGAAACATAAATTGGTCATGGGAGGAATTTAATCAAATCAAAACCATCCATTCATTTTGGGAGATGAAATATACATTTCATCAATCCCCTAAATCCAATGGTTTTGATCCAACAAAAGTCAAATCAACCTTGACCAAGGTCCAAACAGAAAGTCAAACATCACAAGACCATAAAAATGGCTCAACATAATTTTTACACATTTAATCAATTAAAAATCCAATTAAAAATGAATTAAAATATATTTTAATTTGGTCAAAACCTATAATCTCTTCAAAACACCATATAAATGACCAAGAGATTTATCCTAGGTCAAACAAGGTCAAACGACCTTAGACAAAAAATTTCATGATTTTTGAAAGGTCGGAAGTATTTTTAAATAATTAAAAATATGCATAAAAACATTTAATTCATGAAAAATATCAAAATTAATCCAAAAAATAATTTTAATTCAGAATATAAAAATGAAAATATTTAAAGACTTTTGGTGAAAGTCCCATTTTTTGGGATTAAAAATGAAATTAATATGAATTAAACAAAATAAAAGGATTAAACATAAAATCAGAAAATAAAATAAAAATAGAAAAAACAAGGGCCATCAGATCTCCCTCATTAATTGAGGTGGCAGATCTGAAGGCCACACGCGTGCGTTCCATGGTGGACTCAAGTCAACGTGTTATACGCGTGGTAATGCAAATCAAAGGTCCATATTAGAACATTCAAACATGATCAGTTGGCCAAGAAGTGTGACAACACACAACTGGAGCTAGGGCTCCGATCATCTTCTCTAGTGACCTCCACCGGACTGGTCCAACTTTATCTCAATGAAAAATAAAAAACAAGGACACTATTTTGAAGAGAAAATGCTCAGGATCACGAATTTGGCCTCAATTTTCTCCAATTCCAAGTATATAAAAAGATACAGGGTTTTGAATTTTGAGGATCATGAACTGAGTTGCTTCGATTTGACCTCAAAGCAACTCAATCTTCTTTCCTACATTTGTAGGACTTCAGCCAACCAAAAATCACAAAGAATGGTGAAGAATTGAGAGAGAATCGAAGAGATGAAAATTCTGGAAAATCACCTTCGAGTGGGCTTCAAACTTGCTTGATCTTGCTTCTAATTGGCCTTGGCTTGGGTTTAGAAACTTGCAGGAGTTGAATTGGAGCAAGGAAAGGCTTGGTTTCTTGGAGTTTCAATCTCAAAATAGAAGAAGATTTGAAACTCGATTTTCAAATGAAAACCTTCAAGATTATCCTCTAATGGTGAGGGTTTGGATTGCAAGTTCAAAGCCTGGGCGAGGTGTCCTTAATTCTGAGTAATGAGGGTCTTATTTATAGGCAATGTAATTGCTTTCTACACATTTCAAAAATTGGCCAAAAATAGCAATCTCTCTTGCATGCTTGCATGGGCGTGTGATAGGCCCATGAAATGATGCAATCAGGTCCAAAATTCCTCATGTGCAATGTTGAAAGTGTGTCATGTGATCACGCAATGGTAATTGGAATGTGATCATGAAATTTGTCCAAATGAAGCCTTGTGAAGAAACCATGCACAAGTCCTCCAATTCTTGGTTAAATGAGATGACCTTGAACTTTTTGGAAAGGTGAGATCAAGGGGAACAATTTTCATGTTGAACACTTTTCCATTTGAAGCTTGGATGATAATGAATTTTGAGGTGGGAGTTTGGAAAATCAAACATATTTGAAAATTTTCTAAGTACCAAGTCAAATGTTCACTTCTTCCACCTGGAATAACTTTTGCTATGGGCTATGTAGCGGTAAATTCATGATCGTCAAGCTATGGATAAGCAAGACATCAAATAACAAGAGTCGCCATCGCGTTTTTATTGTTTCCAAGGGAAAAGGGAAAAAGTACGAACAAAACCCAAAAGTAAGAAGTTTTCAAATCAAAACTAATAAAATGTCAGAGATTACAGGTAAGGGGGTTGGTTACACAGAGGGAAGGTGTTAGCACCCAAAGTGTCTTAGGTACTCCTAGGGAGCCCTTTTTTGTGTGCATATGTATTTTGTACAAAAATGATGTTGACAAACAAATAGAGTGAGGGGATGAGAAAAGAATTCATTAATTATATTTTTGTATTTGACAAGACCTTCGGACTTGTGCCTACGTACCAACATAAAAATGAGGGATCAAAACCTCATAGTTTGTGATACAAATTTCAAAATGGATGCATTGTTTTTACCAAAATTAAGTTTGAAAGGCACAAAGGCCTGAAAATGGTTTGAATGAGTTAGTTCTTTTTTTTTGCTTTTGAAAGTTTAGGTCAAGTATAGTTAAGTCTATTTACAAGTTTGATTAAGAAAAGAAGTTTGAAAATGCAATGGCATAAGGCTAAAGTTTCTAGTTTGCAAAGTGGTCAAAATTTTAGAAAATAACAAGTTCAAACAAAGAAGTTTTTTGAAAGGAGGAAGAGATTTTTAAATTAATGAAATGGGGAGGAGATGAAGAGACTAATCCTATGTACAAAATTAAAAGTTAATAGTTGAAAAGATCTGACTGATGGGTAGTAATCAAATAGGCAAGAATGCCATATAGAAACCCAAATTCCCTTGGACATTAGAATCAAGAAACAAACATTGCATACAATATTAACTTGAAGAGCAAGGCATCAAATAAAGATAGCCACATCCAAGCTTAGCCATTCCATGATCTTCTTCAGATTAAGCCCATGTAACAGATGAATTCCACAAGTCACAGGTTCAAAATAACAGCTTCACAATGATCATGTTCCAGATGAACTCAAAGGGATCTTGAATGATGTATCAGATGAAGTTTCAAATTGCAATCACTTGGTTTCACAAAAGTTGGCATTGGCCAAGTCCTTTAGCATATGGAGGTTGCCTAAATTCTAAGTCCAATTTGTCCAAGATCAAGTCAACAGTCTACACAAAAGTTTTTTAGGGTTTTGTGTTCTTATTATGTACATTAATGGTCCAAGACCACACAAACAAACAAAATATACACAAGCAAGATATATCACACAATATGGTCCAAATGGACAAAGGGAAAATGACATTAACATAAACAATTAGAATGATATGAATAATGGCAAATGAATAGAACTTAAAAATTAAAGTGCATTAAAATAAAGGACTTGAAATTAAATGTTAGTTGTTAATGAGTTAGATGTTAGTATTGTTTTGCCTTTGCTTTTCATTTTAAGTCATTCTTTGGAGAACACTCAACCCACTTATCACAAGCATGGACCTTGAGCCAAGACATCTTCCAAAGGAAGGAAAAAAGGCCAAGTTTCCACACAATACCATGAAAGGGGGGAGACTTACAATCTCAGTAACTAGAATGCTATGCCTTTTATATCAAAAATTTAGCGCTATGTTAAGCAATTGTAATTGGACTTATGTAGAAGTCACAACTATTTGAGGTCGGGCAATAGAACTTTGGTGTTAATGCATGTTAGAGACATAGTATGATGGACTATGCTCATGAAACATACCACACACAAAAAGAATATGCAAAAGAGGTGGCCTAATCTCATCCATACTTATGTTGATTTTGCAATCAACTAGCCTTAGGACTTAGAGATATCATAGGCCAAATTAGATGAATGCATAAAGAAGAGGAATGAGATGAAGAGGGAAGGGAATGGATCAAAACTCAAATTGGTCAAAGAAGGACTTTTACCAAATTAATATCATTCATTCATTTTGGGAGATGGAATATACATTCCATCGATCCCCTAAATCCAATGATATTAACTTAACAAAGCTAAATCAACCTTGACCAAGGCCCAACAACATGAGTCAAACTTACACAAACCATCACAATAGGTCAACACAATTATTTGGCATTCATTCAAATTAAAAAAAAAATACTAAAATAAGGCATTTAAATTAAATATGGTTTGTCAAATTCCTAAAACCTCATCAAAACACCAAAGAAATGGCCATAAGATTTATCATAGGTCAAACAAGGTCAAAGAACCTAGGAGAAAAAATTTCAGAATTTTTAAAGACTTAAAAGTATTTTTAAATAATTAAAAATATTCACAAAATCAATTAAATCATGAAAAATATTAATAATTGTCCAAAAAATAATTTTAATTCAAAATATGAAAGAGGGAATTATTTGAAATTTTTTGGTGAAACTCTCATATTTTTTGGATCAATATTAAAATTAATATGAATTAATGATAATCAAAGGAATAAAAATTAAAATTAGAAAATCAAAAAAACGTGGACCACTTGATCTCCCTCATTAATTGAGGTGGCAGATCAAGTGGTCTGAAACGCGCATTTCACTAAACAGACAAGTCAGCGCGCTGTACCAAGGGTAATCACAATGAACGCTCAGGATTAAAACATTTTGAAAGGATATTGTGGTTGGGAAACGTGCCAAAGCACCGCCAGAGCCAGAGCTCTGGTCTTCTTCTTCGGTGGACCTCATCGGACTGGTCCACCCTCAACCATCACCAAAATAAAAAAGGAGGACATGATTTGAAAGAAAAAATGTCGTAGAGCACGAATCTGACCTCAATTTTAACTAACTCCACATATATAGAAAGATATGAGGAGTTGAATTTTGAGGTGTGTCAACTGAGTTGCTTCGATTTAACCTCTAAGCAACTCAATCTTCTTGCCTACATTGGTAGGACTTCAGACAACCAAAGATACAAGAGAACTGATGAGAATTGAGTAAGAATCGAAGAGATGAAGTTTTCTGAAAATTACCTTCAATGATGTGCAGAACTTGAGGTTGCTTGCTTCAAACACGATCTGATCACACTTGAGTAGCTTGTAGGGAGTGGTTAGCAATGATTCAAGGCTTTGGATCCTGGAGTTCTTGAATCTCCAACAGTTGAGATTCAAACTCAATTTTTAGATTGAAAATTATCAGGTTTTCCTTTAGAATGAGAGGGTTTGAATTGGGGGGCAAAGTTGGCGCACAAGGTGTGCTTCAAATGAGCTCAGAGGCCATGTATTTATAGCATTTGGGATTGATAATTGCACACTTGAAAATTTGCTAAAAAATTTGGCAATGTAACGCACAAGCTTGCATGGGCATGTACATGCCCATGAAGAAATCCATTTTGATCCAACTGCAACTGTACTGAAGTTCAAATTATGCTTGATTGGCAAGGCAATGTGAAATGGAGTTTTGCACATTTGCTTTCCTCCAATGGTGCAGCTCTATTAAAGCCATGCGCAGCCCTAACAAACTTCATCCAAAATGTATAAACTTGGGTTCCTTGGAAAGCTTGGATCAAGGGGAACAAGTTTTATGTTGAACACTTTTTCATTTGGAGTTTGGATCATGGTGAATTTGAAGGTGGAAGTTTGGAAATTTCAACATATTGAAAAAATTTCTAGGTGTCAAGCCATATATCTCAATATTCCACCTTCCTTAACTTTTTATGTGAGCTTCAAATGAGAAAAGTGTCTTCATAAAAGTTGTAGCTCATTCAAAGTCCTTAAAAATAGTAACTAATTTCATGTCATTTGGATTTATAATGATAAAGTTATGCATTTTTGAAGTTTGGAAAAATCACTTGTTCAATGGTATAGGTCAAAAATGACCTATAATCTATTCTTATATCACATGTTCATAAAAGTTTATTTAGCTCTCACTCCAAACATAAAAGTTGAAGTAGACATCTTGAATTTGATTGCGAAACTTGGAAATCTTTCATATCATAAATATTGAGCAAGTTATGGTCTTGGGAACTTGACTTTCAAATTAGGGTTTAGACAAAATGACCTATAATGTTTCAACATAGAAATTGATTTCCAAGAAAAAATAGCTCTAGGTCTCAACATGAAAGTTGTTTTTAATGTCATTTAGAGTAACGTTTCTCTTGGAATCATTTTCATATGGTGAAAAGTGTAGGAGATAGGGCCTAGGGAGACCCAGTTTTGATTAGATGAATTCATCTGGCCAACCACCATCAACCAACTTGCTAACCTTCAATTCTATTGACTTTATTGGCTCATGGTAGATCATATATGCATAGGATGATGAATTTTGAAGTGTCCCTTGAGAAATTTGATCAATTGGTGAGATGGCTTGTTGGAGAAGTTACTCAAGATACCTAGTCAAACTTGGGTTTCCAAGGCAAATCACCTCCAAACTCTTGAAGAAAACTTGATCAATATAACATGTAGAGATCATTGGAACTCATATATGATGCTTGTAACCATTCTTGGATAAAATTCATAGTTATGCTCTTTGTCATGTGGGCCTCAAACCCTAGATATGAACTTGATAAATCAATGTGATCATGCCCTACCTACAAAAGAGTTAGGCAAATGCAAATACATATTTTTGGTATTTTGGTTAGTAAAATGATAATATACAAGTATGATACAATCACATGGTGCTTGGTGATCTCTCCGAAAACAAACCCAATGAGAGAGGGGTAAGGAGTATGCCAAGGTGTGATCCCAATGCTAGTGCTTATGATGAAATTGCATGAGGGATCTTAGGGTCAAAATTGGGGTGTTACAGCTGCCCCTATTTAAGGACATTCTAACTGAGGAGGTGAAGGTTAAAATCTTCGGCTCTACTCAGTAGAATGGGCTTAAATAAAAACATATAGAAACCAATTTTGGTCCCTAAGAGACCTCATAATGCATATGATATGAATGTAAAAGTTAATGCTCTGTGGGGGAATATTGCCATAGAGGAAAAGAAATCAGAGAGACTGAAAGTCCACAGGAGTATAATGTATTCCATGAGGAAAACTCACTGGGGAGACAGAGACTCTGGGGGAATAAATGAGGTTATGCGTAGGCCAGGCTACGACTTAAAACTGTTGGGGAACTAGAGGAATTCCATACAAAATGGAAATACTCAGCCGAGGAAATAAAACATCTGCATGGAAAACGAGTAGATCAGGATAACACTGAAGTAATCGAATCATGCAGGAGAAGCGATTTCACTAAGGAAATACACACTCAACTCAACTGGGGAAGAAATAAACTTCAACACCGGAGGAGCAGAAATCTATCATCTACTACCTGCTGCTGGGTAAGGAGATAATAAAGATATGACAGAGAAGACATATGTCATCTGTTAGGACGATCATATCAAGGATGACTCACTGGGAACCACCAGGAGGGAGTATTCATTACCGGTTATTGGGTAAGAATAGCCTTGCTGGGAAAAAACTACAAAAAGTAGGATTTATAACTACCTGTTACTGGGCAGAAGACCAAAGATGAGAGTATCCATCATCGGTTAGGATGAACATATCAAGGATAAACTCAACAGGGAAGAAAATCCGTCATCGGTTAGGATGAACATATCAAGGATAGACTTGCCTGGGAATATCAATGAGGATACCTGTCATTGGTTAGGATGAACATATCAAGGATATACCAATTGAACAAAAAGTAGGAATTACATATATTGAATGCTGGATAGAATACCATCAAAGAGAAAATTCGTCATCGGTTAAGATGAACATATCAAGGCTAGACTCTGGTGAAGAGAGAAAATAGGAATTACATCTATCAGTTACTGGATAGAATACCATGAGAGGATATCCGTCATCGGTTAGGATGAACATATCAAGGATAAACTCTGCAAAGGGGGAAAAAGCAAGATTTATAACTATCGTTTACTAGGTAGAAGACCGCAAAGAGAAGGAAACCCGTCATCGGTTAGGATGAACATATCAAGAATTAACTCTCTGAGGAATAAAATAGGGATTACAACTACCTTTTTACTGGGTAGAATACCATGAAAGAGAAAATCTGTTACCGGTTAAGATGAACATATCAAGGATATACTCTTGGAAAATAATCCACTAGGGACTCTATAGAGGAGAAAAACAGGGATACTTTCGCTGGGTATTGGGCAAGAAGTAACAAACTGCAAACTAAGAAGAATATTACCAGTTACGGGGCAATAAACTCTTAGGAGACTCAAAGCATCTATCCAGGTAAGAGCTAGAAAGAAACGGTCAATCAAGACTCAACCTAATGAGGATATATCTCAAGGGAAGTGGTTCCATCCAGATAATCAAATGGGGAGGAAAAACTGAAACAATGATCATCCCTGAGGAAATAAGTCAGTGGGGAAAGGAGAAAGGTTAAAGTTATTCTGCTTAAGGGGCCGACCTTCTATAATTGAGAGAGGACAGACACCAAACTTTTATTGGGATAAAGTACCACCATAACAGAGCTTAAGAATCTCAACCAATGATTCAACAAATATGAATGATGCAAATATGAAATTGTATGAATGTATATATATATATGTATATATATATATATATATATATATATATATATATATATATATATATATATATGTATGTATATGTATATGTATATATGATGATTGTGATGACAAAACGATCACAAGGGATACAAAGGTGTCACAAATTTTGAATTATCGGTACAATCCTCGGTCAATTCACAAAAGGGAAATAACTGCCAGAGAACAGAGAGATCCACATCCCAAAAGCTCAACCCTAGTTGGGGAAGGACGAGAACTGCCGAGGAGGAACTATCGAGTATGTGGGGAATTTTAGGTCAACACCATGTCAAATAGGAGACAACCATACAAACGATAAACGCAAGATAGCTGCTCAGAAACTAGGAGGAAACTGTGACTGGGAGCAAGTCGGATGGCGACTGATGGAGATACCAACGCGATCTACTAGGGAATCAAAATACTCCACTAAGGACCAAAACTGCTGATGAATACATAAACTCTGTCTGGGATCAAACTCAAATCTGCAGGGTACTGAATCAACCAACTTAGCTGGGAAACCTGAATGGTTAACTGCTTGGGGAACCCTAAATGCTTCACACTGAAGACTTGCTGCTTTTGAAATGCTGTTGATATTTCTTTTAAATTTGGTTTGAAAAATTCTTACTTTTATATATTTAAGAAAAATGATTTTGATTAAAATTTTAAATTTCAAAATGATCATAATAAAATTTAAAACTATTGGCTGAAGTAAATAAGAGTGAAAATAATTAGATAAAAGCTCAACTTTATTTAATGGAACGGTAGTCTGTAAATGACAAGACTCCATAGATTTTTACAAGGTTGAAAATGGTAATTTACATGGAAAAGGGTTACATTGAATACAGATGACCACTAATCCTTCTACCAACTCTTGATGTCCGTTGTGCTTTCGGCCGCTACCGGGGATGATGAATTGATGTCAACCCTTGTGCTCAAAGTTTCTCCGAATTGAAGATCAGCATAATGCAGTTACTTGCCATAATCCCCAATTTTGGCATTATGTTTCTAACTTTTTCCTGGATCGCCCTTTCAGGTTTTCAATCCACCGAGACGCTCATTTTTTCCTAAGCCTCCCTTTCGGGTTTTCAACTTAGTGAGTTGTTCTTTTCTTTTTTAGGCGAAGTATTTCTTGACTGCATATGCGTTCACAGGACAAGTGAACTCTTCACCATCCATAGTTGTAAGAATCAATGCACCGCCTGAAAAGGCTCTCTTAACAACATATGTGCCTTCATAATTAGGAGTCCGTTTGCCCCTAGAATCTGGTTTGAAAGATAAAATCTTCTTGAGCACAAGGTCACCTTCTCTGAACACACGAGGTTTGACCTTCTTATCAAAAGCTTTCTTTATTCTTTGTTGATATAACTGACCATGGCACATGGCAATTAATCTCTTCTCTTCAATCAAATTCAGCTGGTCAAACCTGGTTTGACACCATTTAGCCTCAGCGAACTTGGCTTCCATGAGCACACGCAATGAAGGGATCTCAACCTCTACGGGGAGTACTGCTTCCATACCATATACAAGAGAGAAAGGGGTTGCCCCTGTTGAAGTGCGGATGGATGTTCGATACCCGTGCAAAGCAAATGGGAGCATCTCATGCCAATCCTTATATGTGACAACCATCTTCTGAATAATCTTCTTGGTGTTCTTATTCGCAACTTCAACAGCCTCATTCATCTTGGGTATGTAGGGAGAAGAATTATGATGTTCAATCTTGAAGTCTTTGCAAAGAGCTTCTACCATATTATTATTCAAGTTCGAACCATTGTCAGTAATGATCTTACTTGGCACACCATAACGGCATATAATCAGATTCTTGATAAACCTTACAACCACTTGCTTGGTCACACTCGCATATAATGTCGCTTCAACCTATTTTTTGAAGTAGTCAATTGCCACCAAAATGAAACGATGTCCATTCGAAGTTTTAGGCTCAATCATGCCAATCATATCAATTCCCCACATGAAGAAGGGCCATGGGGAAGAGATAACATTCAACAGTGCCGGAGGAACACGAATCTTATCAGGATATATTTGACACTTGTGGCATTTCTTCACAAACTTGCAACAGTCAGATTCCATTATCAGCCAATAGTAACCTGCTCGTAACATCTTCTTTGCCATCGCATGTCCATTGGAATGAGTACCAAAGGAACCTTCATGCACTTCAGTCATCAACAAGTCTGATTCGTGTCTATCCACGCATCTGAGCAGAATGATGTCGAAGTTTCTCTTGTATAGAACATCACCATTCAAGTAGAAATTGCCGACTAATCTTCTCAAAGTCTTTTTATCTTTCAACGATGCCCCAGACGGGTAAATCTGACTTTGGAGGGAACATTTTATGTCGTAATACCACGGCCTCTCGTCTTTGATTTCTTCAACAGCAAACACATGAGATGGCCTATCAAGACGCATCACAAACAAATTGGGAACTTCATTCCAATATTTCACTACAATCATAGACGCCAAAGTTGCAAGAGCATCGGCCATCCGGTTTTCATCTCGAGGGATATGATGAAACTCAACTTTTGTAAAGAAAGTTGAAATCCTCCTCGCATAATCTCTATATGGTATCAAACCGGGTTGATTTGTCTCCCATTAACCTTTGATCTGATTTATAACCAAAGTTGAGTCTCCGAAGACATCTAAATACTTGATTCTGAGATCATTGGCCTCTTAGAGCCCCATAATGCAAGCTTCATACTCTGCCATATTGTTTGTACACTTGAAAGTCAATCTAGATGTAAAGGGAAAGTGCGTGCCTTGAGGAGTAATAATCACCGCCGCAATGCCATTTCCATATTGATTAATAGCTCCATCAAATACCATGCCCCAGCGGGAACCAGGTTCTGGCCCTTCTTCAAGCAATGGTTCATCATAATCTTTCATTTTCAAGTACAAGATCTCTTCATCAGGAAAATCATATTGCACTGACTGATAATCTTCAATTGGATGGTGAGCCAAATGGTCAGCCAAAACACTACCTTTGATCGCTTTTTGAGATCGGTATTCAATATCATACTCTGATAACAACATCTGCCAACGGGCAATTCTCCCAGTTAAAGCAGGCTTCTCAAATATATACTTGATTGGATCCATTTTGGATATCAACCAAGTGGTATGATTTAACATATATTGACGCAGACGCTTAGCAGCCCAAGCCAATACGCAACAAGTCTTCTCAAGCATAGAATACCGAGTCTCACAGTCGGTGAATTTCTTACTGAGGTAGTAAGTTGCAAATTCTTTCTTTCCAGTCTCATCTTGCTGACCTAGAACACAACCCATATTATCTTCAAGCATAGTCAAATACATGATCAATGGTCTTCCTTCAACAGGTAGAGGCAAAATCGAAGGTTCAAGAAAATATTCCTTGATACTATCAAAAGCTTTCTGGAAGTCTTCGATCCAAATAACCTTGAATATAGGCGCACATGTGGTAGTCATGTTTGAAATGAATCTTGATATATAATTCAAGTGGCCGAGAAACCCTCTAACTTACTTATCAGTTTTGGGTGCAGGCATCTCTTGTATTGCTTTGACCTTGGAAGGATCAACTTCAATACCCTTCTCGCTGACAATAAAGCCCAAAAACTTACTAGAACGAACACCAAAAGTACACTTATTGGGATTCAAGCGGAGTTTGAACTTCCACAAACGCTGGAATAGCTTCAACAAATTCTCAACATGTTCCTCTTCATCAATTGATTTAGCAATCATGTCATCGACATAAATTTCAATATCTTTATGCATCATATCATGAAAAAGAGTAGTCATTCCTCTTTGGTAAGTTGCACCAGCATTCTTTAAACTAAAAGGCATCACTCTATAACATAATGTTCTCCAAGGTGTAATGAATATGGTCTTCTCCATATCTTCGGGTGCCATCTTGATCTGATTATATCCGGAAAATCCATCCATAAATGAAAAGACTTTGAATTTAGCAGTATTGTCTACCAGCATATCAATATGGGACAAAGGGAAATCATCTTTTGGACTGGCTTTATTCAAATCTCTGTAGTCAACACACATGCGGACTTTTCCATCTTTCTTCGGCACATGCATAATATTGGCCACCCATTGCGAATACTCAGCGGTCACAAGGAAACCGGTGTCAATCTTCTTTTGCACTTCTTCTTTGATCTTCATTGCCATATCAGGATGCGTTCTTCTCAGTTTCTGCTTTACTAGCGAACATTCTGGCTTCAACGACAATCTATGCTCCACAATCTCAGAATCCAACCCAGGCATGTCTTGATAGGACCAAGCAAACACATCTGAATACTCTCGAAGAAGATCAATTAACCCCTTCTTCGCATCTGGACACAGTCGAGACCCAATCTTGACTTCCTTCACATCATCCTTGGAACCCAAGTTGACTAACTCGATCCTCTTTTCGAACGAATGAATGTCTCTTTCATCGTGCTCAAGGAGACGAGATAATTGATCACTTAATTCTTCATCACTTTCCTCCTCAGCCTCAAACACAGGGAATTCAAAATTTGGAGAAGGAGAAGGATCATTGTATTCAATGGGTTTAGGAACCAACCTGCATAATGATTTGATATTTTGATTTTATAGAAGTGAATTTGTGACCAAATATTATGCAGATGGACAATTATATTGTTTATTTATGTTTTTTGTGATTACCATTTTCAGAATAAAGCAAAAAGTAAAAACAAACATCATAGATGTGGATGAATATAATTAATTTTATTAATGATCAATTTGAAAATGCCCAAACAATGTTCGCTTCTCCCTTAGGCATAGGAGAAGGATTTTGAAAACATATAAAAGCAATTACTTAGATCGACGCAAAATAATAGGAACATCGACAGCAGTCCAATTATTGCAAGCCTTTCCACGCCTCACAAAATTGGTGCAGTCTTCCTCTTCGTCATCCTCTAGCACAACAGCTAAGTGTTATTCATTGCCATGTATGAACCCTCCGCTACGGAATCTAAGTTGCATATCTTCAGACGTTGTAGTTGATGAACCTTGCTGAAAACCCATACCAATTCTACCTTTGTTGTCGGGGACCTCTACCATGCGCCCCCACTGATCAAGATTACCTTCTTCTACAATCTTCTTTGCATCCTTCAATGAGGACATAGGTGCCCCAACTCTCTTTTTAGAAGCAATAGATAAGGCTTATAACGGAGTTCTAACCTCGTCCTCAACTTCAACATAAGAGAAAGATGACACGTGACTAACCAACAACGCCTTCTCCCCGCCAACGATTACAAGCTTTCCATTTTTCACAAATTTGAGCTTCTGACGCAATATGGAGGTAACCGCTCCCGCCTCATGGATTCATGGCCTTCCCAACAAGCAACTGTAGGCCGGGTGGATATCCATTACTTGAAAAGTAATCTGGAAGTCACTTGGACTTATCTTAACTGGAAGGTCCACTTCACCTATCACTGTTTTGCGGGAACCATCAAAAGCTTTGATGATTACACTGTTATACCTCATAGGCGCTCCTTGATATGATAGCTTTGACAATGTTGACTTCGGCAGTACGTTCAACGAAGACCCGGTGTCAACAAGCACATTCGATAAAGCATCATCTTTGCAGTTCATAGAGATATGCAAAGCCAAGTTATGATTTCTGCCCTCCTCAAGGAGTTCTTCATCATAAAAACTAAGGTTTTTGCAGGAAGTGATGTTATCCACAATATGATCAAACTGATCCACTATAAAATCATGTTCCACAAAAGCTTGCTCGAGAACTTTCTGCAGTGCGCTTCTGTGCGCTTCTGAGTTCATGAGCAGAGACAACACTGAGATCTTTGAGGGGGTTTGGAGTAGCTGCTCCACCACATTAAACTCGCTCCTCTTGATCAATCGAAGTACCTCATCATCATCGTTAGCCTTCAAATCGCTGGATTCACCAGACTTACCCTTTGAAACAAAAACTTGATCGAAAAAAAATAGCAAGTGTACTATTTTTACCGATGTAGTAATAAGGAGTTTTATTTCCAAGTATCGATCTCAGGGATTGCGTAGGAAATACTTATTTTACTTTGATTCTATCAGAACAAAAAGATAATGGTTTGGTTGTTTTTGGAATTTTAACAATAAACACAAGAGACAGTAAAATATAAGTGATTAAGATAAAATATGCTAGGGTGAGTGGTTGATTTAACCAGTTATGAATTCAGTCAAGATTTCCTTAATACACATGAAACAGTCAATTACCTAACCTCAGAATGTTCTTCCTTAAGTCCTTACAGAAGAAACTATTAAACTACCAGTTTTTATCAAATGTCCATTCAATAAATCCTTGGTTTTAATCATAAACAATATCGAGGTTTGCGGTGATTTACAAAAGTTACTAGTCCTAGATGAAGCAATTATAAACCCAATTGTGTGAAAACCCTAACAATCACAATCCTGTTATTGATAGTCATAGATCAAATTGTATTTGTCCGATACAAAAGCATAATAACATCACACAATTGAATTGAAATATGTAACATGGTAATAAGGAAATCATTTGTTCAAATTCATAACATACGATCAAATCAGGACCACCCCCTAACATAGGGGTTTTAGCCTCTCATAGTATTCAACGAAACCATAGTATGAAAATTAAACATTACAAAGAACTAGGAGATTTTGATCTTCAATGGTCGATGCCCTTAAATCTCGCCGTCTTCAAATCCTCCGTAGTAGCTATCTTCTCAATGCAGTGTTTTCTTTCGTACGTCAAAAAGTCCTTTCTCCTTTCTCTCCCAAGCCTTCTAATAGTTTCAGATGGATTTTCCCCAAGCAAAAAGTCCAAACTACCCTCACTGAGCAGAATAGATCCACATGACCAAAATTGAAGTTTCTAAGTCGCGCCCATCAACACGGGCCGTGTGGATTCACACGGGTGCCCGTGTTTGCTCTCCAACATGAGTATTTTCAGATCAAGCTACAAAGGCATCAACACGGGCCGTGTTCCTACACACGGGTGCCCGTGTTAACTCTCTGTTTTTCCTCTCCAAGCTTTCTTTGCCTGACAAACAACACGGGCCGTGTTGTTGCACACGGGGGCCCGTGTTGACCTGCTGTATCTTTATATTTTTGCCTTTCTAAGTATCCACAACTCCACTATTAGTTCTTTTAAACCTGTGCAACGACCTGTAACAATAACACTACAAAATCGAAGCATAAAAGAGATCTTTTTGACATAAACATGTAATAAAATGAAATGCGATAACAAACTAACAAAACATGATAAATGATTATGAAATAACTATAAACAAACACAAATCTTACCAAAGTGATGAAAATATGTCGGATTAACGGTGAGAATTCAATGGAAATGGTGACCGATCAGAAGCACTAATCAGATCCACAACAGGCACTTCTACCTTCTTACTAACAACTGATTCTTCTTTATCCTTTAGGAACACCGGCCCAAACACATGACCACTTCAGGTCACCTTGGTAACATCAGCAATGCTCACCACAGAATTGGTCGTCGGCAATGGGACCTCTTGACCATCCTTCATCATCGTAGCATTATACTGATACGGAACAACTTTATCAGATGAATACGGGACTGGACTCGCTAACCGTATAACCAACAACGATACTAATCTATTACTGACATTGTTACTGTTGTTGCTGTCGTATTGAATTACCAATCTCTCTGGCTGCTTGAAAATGGGCACTATGACATTTACATCATTATCTACATGACGAGATTGAACAATCTGATTCATGCCTTCATCCATCAGTCGTTGGATGTCTCTTTTCACAACTTCACAACCAACCCCTTGAATTAATACTGCAAACAGCAGAATCATCATGGTCATGCTCACAATCACTTACCAAGCAAACGTCCTTATGCATCTGCACTAAGGACCTCCAGATAAAACGAACATCAAAAACCTTAAACTCGCCAGGACAAGCATCCACCATATTAATAGAAGAATTTCCATGGGCGGGTAATGGATTTGCTTTCACGTTCGATGCATGGTCCTCAAAGGACATCATTCCACTCTTCATCAGCTTCTGAACCTCATACTTTAGTGGATAACAGTTTTCTATATCATGTCTGGGTGCTCCTTGATGAAAAGCACAACGGAGTTCAGGTTTATACCACCACGGAAGTGGTTCTGGAATTTGTGGCGGGTTTCTTGGTTGGATTAGGTTCTTGAGAACCAAAGATGGATAGAGTTCTGCATATGACATAGGTATTGGGTCAAAAGAGACCTTCTTCCTCTCGAAGTTTTGTTGATGATGATTGTTGGTATTGTTGTTGTTGTAGGCGTTTGTTCGTTGTTGCAGTTGTTGTTGTTGTTGACGTTGTTGTTGTTGAATTGGTATTGATTGATTATTAGATAATACAGGGATAACTGAAGATACTTGATGATGATGTTGACGGGATGGTTGACTCTTCCTGATCTGAGGCCTTCTCTGCCTCCCACTGATTACTGCATTAGCTTCGCTGTCTTTCTTCTTCCCAAAGCCACTGTCATACCTCTTACTTGATGATGCTTCATCTTTTGACAAACGTCCTTCTCGGACACCTTCCTCAAGTCTCATCCCCATGTTTACCATTTCGGTAAAGTCACTGGGGACACTAGCAATCATACGTTCATAATAAAATGAACTCAGGATTTTCAGAAAGATCTTTGTCATCTCTTTTCCTCCAAAGGAGGAGTGATCTGAGCAGCCAATTCCCTCCATCTCTACGCGTACTCTTTGAATGTCTTTTTATCCTTCTGAGACATATACCTCAGCTGGTCTCTATCAGGCTCCATATCCACATTGTACTTATATTACTTGACAAAAGCCTCCCCCAGGTCGTTAAAAGTGTGAATGCTTGCACTGTCCAACCCCATATACCAACGCAGTGCAACACCAGTCAAACTGTCTTGGAAGTAGTGAATTAACAGTTGATCATTGTCAGTTTGGGTAGACATCTTGCGGAATTCTCAAATCGGGTTGGTACCAAAGGCCTAACCCCTCGTCGCAAAGCCCTAGCGCCGAAAAGCACAACTAAAGGAGAAGAAAAAACAAAATCGGCCACCTCTCATCCCTAGGGCCACGTGTGTAATGCAGTAATAACGACCTTCATGATGTGGCAGTGAAAGGACCTAATGAAAAGGCATGCAGGATGATTTGGAATGCCAATTCGATGACAGCACAAATAACTACCATCAATAGCCTTAATTCTCTTTTAATTGAAAAAAAACTCAGTCAAACAATGAAATTAAACACAAACTTTATTTCCAAAGCAAACACCTCTCTCCTATCAAAAATCATTTTCTTTCCGCCTCTCTCTCTCAAAAACTCAACTGAGTTTCTTCTTCCTCTATCTCTTCTCTTCTCTCTCAGGTATTTTTCTCTCTCAACAAATAACATACACCATATCATCCCAAGAAATCAGGATTTTGATTGCCCCCAACATGAACATACAATGAACCACGGATGAACATCTTGGATGTTCATCATTCTTAAACCCCAGATTCCAAAATATCGATTCAAAATCAAAATCCACAAACATAAACCATCACAATTTCGCCTCTTTTATCACATATAAAACCACCAAAATTAAAAATAAAAAGCAAACAATCAGATCGTAGGAAAGGAAAGCGACCCTAAAAACCACACCTATCGAAAAAAGCAACAAACAAAATGAATATCAAAGAGGATAAACTAGCGAGCATGAAATATCATCTATACAACAAGGATTCCACAATAAATAGCAAAACAAATCCTCGACCTTAAGGTATGTCGCTTCTCTCGCTCTTTCCTTTGAGTTATGTCTATCCCAGATCCTCATCTCTTTCTACTGTGTGCTTGAGTTATTGTTGTATTGTATCTTTATGGGGCTTAGCTCGAATGATTCAGGGTTTTAGTTAGAAACTCTGAATAAGTTTGGATTTGGAGCTTTAGTAAATGGTTTTGGGGAAATTTTTTAACAGAGTAACAACAGCAAATTTTTCTCTTCTTTTGAAGCTCACAAATGTTGTTTATATAGGCTGTAGATTCAAAGAAGAATACTCATATTTTAGGACCTTGATACGTGCGAAAATGAAATGTAATTCTTGATGAGTTGTACAAGTTTGTGTGGGGAGGAATCAAGTTTGTTAGAGTGGTAAGGATTATCCTGATTTCGTGGGATTTGGAAGAGGAACGAAAATGTTGTCCAACAGTGAATGGAAGTTTTCAGACATTTCTTCATTATTCTCGTCCTTTTTGCACTGTAATTTCTTTTGACCGATGTGAGTTTCAACTAGGGGTGGGAAAACGGGTTCGGTCAGTTGGGCATGTTCGTTTTGCCCGCACTTTTGTGTGGGGCGTGGGGCGGGCCAAGGATTTAGGTCCTCACCATCAAGTGTGTCCGTCCCGCCCCGTTTTTTTCGTGGGCTTTTGCGGGACGCGCCTAAACGGGACGGGCATGCCCGTTTGCCATCCTTAGGTTCAACAGATGTATATCATTAAGGCTAAACTCTTACGTTTAAATTTCACTGATGAAATTGTTACTTTTTTTACTGATGAAATTGTTACTTTTTTTACTGATGAAATTGTTACTGCATATGTGTATGAATTAACTTATTTTTGACTGATAAAATGAGTGATGAAAGTTACTGATAAAAGGTTAATGTTATATTATGAAATAGTTCTATAACTTTTTACTAATAATAAAATTTAATAATATGAAAATAAATCTAATAACTTTAAATGACCACAATTCTCAATTTTTGGTATAAATGGTTATTATTAAAATGAAAATTGTCTTATATGAAAACAATGACTAATGTTATTATAACAATAAAAAATAAAGCTATAATAAGGTAGAAATTTATTTTAAAAATAAAATTCCATATATATATATATATATATATATATATATATTAATAACTAATCAAATGATGAGGAGATTTTTCTTTTAGCATAAAATAACCATTAAGGTGAAAGTGGAAATGCATTTGGAACAAAAAAAAATAACAAGAAAACTAGAAAGAATTTTTTTACCTATTTTTAATTCACTTTTTTTATAGTTTTTCCTACCTTTTGAAAATAAAAGAAAATAGCATTATAGAAAAAATAGAACTAAGTCATAAGAAAATTAGGAAATCAAATTTTAATGCTGATTAAATGGATGCATATGAATTTTCAAACAAATGCATGTTACTTTTGAAATGAAAGTCAACATGTTCAATCTTTTACTTTAATTTTTATTCAAAAAATAAATTAATACATGACAATACTTTAATTTTTATTCAAAAAATAAATTAATTCAAAAAATAAATTAATACATGACAATACTTTAATTTTTATTCAAAAAATAAATTAATACATGACAATGGTGTAGATGAAACGTGAGTAAGGAATAAGATATGATAGTCACCCTTAGACCATTTATCTAGTTCCCACGCACAAATGATAATGATATAGATGATTAATGATCAGAGACTTAGATGTAGAAGAGTCAACTGTTAGACCAATTTTAATCTAATACTTGATCATCAAGGCTATCAAAGATCCAGATGGTAGATAATGCTCTTGATAATTTTAATTTGAGGTGAATGAAATGGAGAATGTTCTGAGATTGGGGGATAAATGAATGTAATGTCAATAGGATCAGATGGAGTGCCAGAACCCTGACTCATCACCAAAACCCTAATGAATGTCCATACTTGATAGGATGAATGATCATGCTATGAAGATGAAGAACTTGAGGTAAAAATTTAGGGTATGACACATAGTACGCGACATGTGTGTGAAACACTGTCGATGCTCGGTTGTTTTTCTAACCACGTGTCGGCAGGAGCGGGATTGAAAAAAGTGGGGGATGAACTTATGCTTATCTAAGATGTTTCAGGCATTGGATGGTTGGTTCAGTGTGTCATTGATTACAAGAGTGCATATTATTGGATTAGTCAGTGTTGTTTCCTGAGTTTGTTAAAGAGGATGATTCAAAGTTTTTATCTGTTGAGTGTGTGTCGAGGTTGAATTTGGCAGTGTCTGATATGAGTGGTAGTATGGTCATTGATACCTCAACTAGTGGTTTAGTGACTACTTCGTTGGTCTGGTCTGTTTGAATTGTCTTGCGAAATTTTTTGGGAGAGATTTTGGGATGGACTTAGTCTGTTTTCCTCTAAGTCAGCTTGACGTTATTCTGGGAATGAATTGGTTGGAGTTCAGCCATGTGTTTGTCAATTGTTTTGATAAGTTGGTGCAGTTTCTTGATTCCGAAGAGAGTAAGAAGTCGAGTTTCATGACCGTGAGGCAGGTATAATTGTCCTTGAGTGAGAGTGCTCAGGTGTTCATGATACTCGTGTACTTTTAATGGGGGAAACGAGAGGATGATTACAAATCTACATGTGGTGTATAATTTTCTTGAGGTATTCTCTTATGACATTCGTGATTTGTCTTCAGAGCGTGAGGTGAAGTTTTTTATAAACTTAGTACCTGGTACTAGTCTGGTGTTTATGACTCCTTATAAGATGCATGCTTCAAAGATGAGTGAGTTGAAGAAACAGTTAGAGGATCTTCTTGAGAAGAAGTTTTTTCAAACGAGTATTTCATTATGGGGAGTGCCAATGTTATTAGTCAAGAAGAAAGATGATAGTATGAGACAGTGTGCTGACTATTGACTGTTGAATAAAGTGACGATTAAGAACAAGTATCCATTTCCAAGGATTGTTGATTTAATGAATCAGTTAGTTAGTGCTTGTATCTTCATAAAGATTGACTTGCCTTCGTGTTATCATCAGATTCATGTAAAGTTTGAAGATATTCTAAATAATGCTTTCAGAACGAGGTATGGTCACTATGAGTATTCAATGATGTCGTTTGGTGTGTCTAATGCGGTTGGAGTGTTCATGGAGTACATGAATAGAACATTCCATTCATACTTAGATTAGTTTGTAGTTGTATTCATCGACGATATTCTGATATATTCAAAATATGAGGAAGAGCATGTGGAGCATCTGAGAGTTGTGATATAGTCCTTGAAAGAGAAGAAGTTATATGCAAAATTGTCGAAGTGAGAGTTATGGTTAAAATAAGTATTTTTCCTTGGTCACTTTATTTCTAGTGGTGGTATTATTGTTGATCCGTCAAAGGTTGATGATGTGTTACAATGGGAAATTTCAAAGTCTATTACTGAGATCATAGGTTTTCTTGGGTTAGCTGGTTATTACATAGGGTTTATCAAAGGCTTTTCAAAGTTGGCATTTCCATTGACTCAGTTGACTCGAAAGGTTCAAACTTATTTGTGAAGCGTTCAGTGTGAAAAGAGTTTCCAAGAACTTAAGAAAAGTTTGATGTCTACTATGGTTTAAGTTTTTCCGAGTCCTAGTGAATCCTTTGTTGTGTATTGTGATGCTTCGAAGATGAGTATGGATGTTGTGTTGATGCAGAATGGTCATGTTATGGCTTCTCCTTCTAGGACTTTGAGGGACCATGAGAGGAATTATCCTACACATGATCTAGATTTGGCAGTCGTGGTGTTCGTGTTGAAAATTTGGAGACATTATCTGTTTGGGTCTATATTTAAGGTGTTTAGTGATCACAAGAGTTTGAAGTACCTATTGGATTAGAAGGAATTGAATATGAGGCAGAGGAGATGGCTTGAATTCCTGGAAAGATTTTGATTTTGGTTTGAGTTACCATCCTAGTAAGGACAATGTCGTAGCTTATGCATTGTGTAGGAAGTCATTGCATATGTCGATTCTTATGTTTTGAGAGTTAGAGTTGATCAAACAATTAAGAAATATGAATTTGGTATGCGAAGAGACTCGTAACAATGTCAAGTTGGGTATGCTGAACTTGACTAGTGGTATTCTGGAAGAGATCAAAGAAGGTCAGAAAGTGGATTTGAGATTAGTTAGCAGTATTATATTAATCAATCAAGGAAAATGAGGCGACTTCAGAATCGATGAGAATGGTGTGATGAGGTTTAGAGAGATGGTTTGTGTACTAGATGTGTCAGAGCTTCAGAAGAGCATTCTTAAGGAAGGTCATAAAAGTGGTCTGAGTATTCATCCTGGTTCTACCAAGATGTATTAAGGCTTGAGGGATATGTTTTGGTGGTTGGGAATGAAGAAGGAGATATTTGAGTTTATTTATGCTTGTATGACTTGTCAGAAGTCAAAGATTGAATATCAGAAAACATCGGGTCTAATGCAACCGTTGAGTATTCCTGAGTGGAAGTGGAATAACATTTCCATGGATTTTATGATACGTTTGTCGAAGACGACGAATGGATGCGATTCCATTTGAGTTATTGTTGACAAAATGACTAAATTGGCTCACTTCATACTGAATAAGATTAATTATCCTTTGCAAAAGTTGGTTGAGTTGTATATTAAGAAGATCATTAGCCAGGACAGTATTTCGTCGAGCATTGTGTAGGATAGAGATCTAGGGTTTACGTCGAGGTTTTGGAAGAGTTTGCAAGAGGCGATCGGTACTAAGCTGAAGTTTAGTTTTGCTTATCATCCATAGACATATGGTAAGAAAGAAAGGACTATTCAGTCTTTGGAGGATTTCTTGAGGGCGCGTCTTTTGAAGTAGGGAGGTAATTGGGACAATTACTTGTCGTTGGTTGACTTCACCTGCAACATCAATTTCCATTCTAGCATTGGAATATCATCTTTTGAGGCTTTGTATGGTTTAAGGTGTAGGACACCTTTGTGTTGGTATGAGTCGGGTGAGAATATGATCCTTGGACCTGAGATAGCTCAGCAGACGACTGATAAGATCAAGATGATCCAAGAAAAGATGAAAGCTTTGAAGAGTTGTCAGAAGAGTTATCATAACAAGAGGAGGATGGAATTTGAGTTCCAAGAGGGAGATCATGTGTTCCTTAGGGTTACTCTAGTAAGTGGTGGTGGTCGTGGGTTGAAGTTTAAGAATATTACACCATATTTCATTGCTTCGTTTCAGATTCTTTTGAGGGCAGGAGAGGTTGCCAACTGAGTGGCGTTGCCGCCATATCTTTCGAATCTTCATGAAGTATTTCATATGTCTCAGGTGAGGAAGTACATTCCTGATCCGTCTAATATGTTCTAGTTGGATGATGTTCAAGTTAGAGAGAACTTGATAGTTGAGACTTTACCGCTGAGAATTAAGGATCGTGAAGTGAAAAGCTTGCAAGGTAATGAAATCGCTTCAGTGAAAGATTTTTGGGGAGGTCTTGTTGGTGGCAGTGTGATGTGGAAGCTCGAGAGTAGGACGAGAGAGTCTTATATAGAGCTTTTCTCGTCAGGAAATTTTCGGAGGTGGAAATTCTTTTAAGTGAGGGAGAGTTGTAATACACTGATTTAATTATTCATTTATTTAATTATTAATTAATTTAATTGATTATTTTATTTAAACAATTATTTGTGAATATGTGACATGTTGGTCGATGATGGTATTTGTCGTGTTTTGTGTTAATTAATTGGGTTATTGAGAATTAACTAAATTAATTATATATTTAGTTAGAATTTGATGAGAATTTGTAGAGTTTGACCATTATTGGGATTTGAGAGAATTTAATGGTGAGTGGTGGAAGATTGAGTTTTATTTGGGCAAAAAATATAATTTTGATAATTAAAATAAAATTATATATATATATATATATATATATATATATATATATATATATATATATATATATATATATATATATATATATATATATATAAGTTGGACCAAAAAACTAGGTTTTAGAGATATTTTTCATCATACGTGAAAACAAGAGATTTTGGAGAAAATAGCTTGGAAGAGAGAATGTTAGGGATTGGGAGAAGAAAGCTTTGAGAACTTGCTTGCTGAATTTTTCTGCATTTATTTATAAGGTGGGGGGGGGGGGAGATTCTTCAGTATGGGTGCCTAATACATGAAAGGGTAGAGAGGTTTCCCTTAACCTTCAATAGAATTTTCTCCTTGTTGTTGATTGAGTTGTATGATGAATAATATGACTACTATTTTGTTTCTATGCCATGATTTAATTTCAAATTCGTGTACCATTTTATCATGAAAAATAATGTGTTCTTGTTGATGAATTCGGTATGAATGATTGTTCCTATGTTGTTGTGAATTGATGAACAAATCATGTAAAATCTATGATTAAGTAAGTGGATTGCATGATAGTTGATAGATAGTTGATGAGGTATTGTCGATCTAGAGGTTAAAATCATGTTATAATTATGGTATGATAAATTTTGGGTGTATTGGTTTTTACGGGATCGAAATCGAAGCCCCAGAAATGCTCCAATGGTGGATATTCACAAAATAATGTTTTTTGGGTCTGGGTATTTCTACAAGCCGTAGCAACTGCTATCTGTGGTCATAGCAGCTCCCTGAATTTTTATACCAGACATTTTCGAGCGCAACTTGAGTTTCAAGACTCTGATTGAGGCGTGATTTGAAGCATTGGAAAGCTAACACGCAGAGATACATCATGGTAGTGCCTTGTGAAATAAATTGATATGTTTGAATGATGTGTAAGTATATGTTATGAAATGTGTGTATAATTGTGTGGATTATGGTACATGCTTGATGATGAATCAATGTTGAGATGATTTAACCTGATTGTGTGTTGTACGTGAATATATAAATTTGACGTGGTTCCGTTGTTCGGTGTATTTTGAGGAATATGAGATGAGTAATTAAACTTATATAATTACTTGAGTAATATCATGCATAAATGTATTTTATGTGTAATCGTTATTATATGTGATAAAAGTGCAAGTATGATGTGATGTAGATTTTGTGCATACTTGTTGATGAATCGGCGAGACGTGTGATTTGGTATGAGTTATTATTGATGCAGTAAATATATTTGTTTACAGTTAGAATAGGGATGTATTACATTTGTTGTATTGAATGGTTATATATAGTTGGAGTGGGGTTGTACTACATGTTTATATGACATTCATCATATGTGTCATTGTTATGAAAGAAACATGTTTGCTAGTTCAGAGTGGGGACTAGTGACTTGTCCCAAGACTTGAGTGAGAGCTTGGAAATTTTGCTTATTCATCTGGTCATCCATTTGAGTTCGTAGAGATTGGGACCTGGTTCGTATGAAGAACTAAACATTGAGTTGGTACCTCTTGCATATAAATTTGAATTGTGAGTTTGATTTAGACTGGGGACTGTGGTGAACATGAGTCGAGTCGTTTTTGCATTACGCTTGTCATACCCCAAATTTACCCTACCTCTAATAAAACCTCCATAACCCTAATGCATAAGCATACATCCATATATCCATAATCTTATTTGGTTTTCACATCCATAACCTGAGAACATAAAGCATATACTCAAAGCATGATGCTCATATCTAAGAACCACCCAAGATCTCTTGATCATGTTAGGGTGTGCCCAAGCCACCTTAAACCCTAGTTGCTATCATCAATAACCCTTTGACCTTGTGGGACTAAACAAGTCTCTATTTTCACCTTCAAAGCCCTAATTGGATGGTGAGCCTTGATTGGAAGCTTTGCTTATTCATTTGGTCATCCATTGGCCTCAACCTTAGTTCCTCGATCCTTTGTGGGTTGTACAAGTCATCATCTACTTTGTGCCTTGTCTTTGCTCTTGAGTAACCCTAACATCCAACCATTGGATACGAATCAACTTTGTGAAACACATTCCAAGAAACCTCATGCACCCAAACCCTAGTTTTGTTTGACCTTGGCTTATAAGGAACCTTTTGATCTAAGAAACCATAATTTGTGCACCCCTTTATTTCTATGCCTTGCCTTACTTGATCACCTCATCATCCCTTAGGCCATTAACATCCAATTCAAGCTAATTTTAGTCCTCATCCATCAAATCTCCACCCACTTAACTCAAACTTAGCATTCCAAGTGAAAAATCTTGGTTTGATTCTTGAATCATCAACTTGAAATCATTAGTTTCGTCCACAAGCATGTCCAATAATAATCCTACCAAGGATAAAGGAATGTTTTTCTATTGAGATATAATCATTTTGGCTTCAAACAATCATCATGGTGCCTTGAAATTCAAGAAAACTCCAAATTTGCATTTTATGGCATGTTGGTTGGCCATGTTTTGTTAAGTTTGGCCTACCATTTGGTCCAAACCCCATAGATTTTTCATCTTTAAACCTTTTAAGGATCTTCTTTGATACAAATGTCCTAAATTAAATCCTTTAAAACTTTATTTCAAGGACCAAGACCTAATTCATTGAGTCAGGACCTCAAAATGTGGATTGGCCAAGCTGGTCAAGTTGCTTAGTCAGGCCTAAAAACATGTTCATGAGCTCCATTTTACAACAATGTCATTTCCACATCACAACTCCTTTTGACCTGGTTCTTTTTGCATTATGTTAAGGATACAGAAAAGTTCAATTGGCCCGATTTTCATTCAAAATACATGAGCCAATTTTAATTGGCCCAAGTGCAAGGTTGAGGTTTCACCATGATGCACACCATCAGACCACACCAGCCAAATCATGCATAATCATGCTTCAAGACTCTAATCTATGTTATTTCACTTACTTATGATCCCAAACACATGCTGCAACATTGTATGACATAAAATGCAAGCCAATGAGTGTAACAAAGTCACATGGGGAGCAAAATCGAGCAAAGTCAAAAAGTGAAAAATTGCCTAAAATGTTAACAAGCAAAAGGGACCTCAGCATCATTGGAACCACCAATGCCTCACCAAAAGCATGCTAATTGCAGAACCAAGTGGAAGGAGGCAAATTGCAGACCAAGGAGCAACCACACTTGGCCAATAATTTCACACTTTTGTCATTTTTCAGGTTCAATTGAAATCTGACTTTTCCACCCTAAAACTCTAACCTGATCCCTCCACAAGGTTCCCTATAAATAGCGGACCATTCTCCCTTCATTTAGGAAGCTTCTAAGCCAGAAAAACCCTAATGATATTACCCTCCTCCTCCCTTAAAAAATAGAGTTATCGTGTTTGAACTTGGAGCCATCTACAACACAACAAAAGCATCCAAACACCTTCACCCAACATCCCTGAAGCTAACCGGAACCTTGGAACGATCTTAAACAACCTCGCCTGAGATGCTCAAATCCATCAGAATCACCAACTAAAATCAATCCCAACTAGGTAGCAAACACTCTCATTTCCATCCAAACAAGTTACCAGTCCACTCCTTGTGATTCACTGGAGATAAGCCCCATGATTTAAGCTTCGATTATTGAACACACACCATTTAATTGTATTTTTAGGTTTAAGTTATCATTCAAGTTTATGTGAAATACTCTATACTCAGAGCCAATCAGTGGCTCATGAGTATGGAGAAGGCAATGATGACCCAACTTAGGGTGGAGTCCATGTTTGATTCCATCAAAAACCTCGAGTTGCAGAGGTTTAATTTATGAAAATCCCAAGGTTGAAGACGATGGTGGTTCATTGCTTTGCGCATGTTTCCTTTTGTTTTAAGTTCAAAAATTTACATTGTCTCAATTCCATTGGTTGGTTTGTGGGTGTGTTTCTCAAAGTCAGCGCGCGCGTGTGTACCTCATGATCAGAACCACTCATTTTGCATACTAACTTTAATTAATCAAATCTTGTGGCCATGATTTGTCCATTAGTTACTTCTGATAGGATTTTATTATTTATTTTTATGAGGCGCATTTGTTAACACCAAGGGTGCTTGGCCCAGTGGTAAGGGGGTTGACCCATGACACCAAGGTCAGGTGTTCAACCCCCAACGCCCCCCTTTGTTCTATTTTATTTCTTTTCCATGTTATTTCTTATTTTCATTCTATTTTTATTATTTTATTTTCATTTTAATTTCTTCTCATTTATTCTTTTTTTAACCAAATATTTTTGTACATACTTTTCATCAAACATTTATTTTAATTTTATCCATTAATCATTTTTATTGGACATTTTTACCCTTGTTTTTGATGATGGTTGATGACATTCTATTTGATCATGGTAATGCATTTTAGAGTTGATAAAATCTTCAACATTTCAAACATGTTAATGAATGACTAATGGATCATTCATGGCACTTTGAGGTGTTGATAGATTGCCCCTATTTGAACATGTTTAAACTATTTGATACATATATGAGACCCTCACTTGTTGATCCTATTTGGTTGTATTATATCCATTGACCACTAACCATTAAACATTTATTTGGAGTGATACAATATTTTACTTTTCAATGTTTGACCTTTTAACTTGTAATTATTTGGGGTGATACAATCTTTTACTTTTCAAATCATTGATTGATGGGCTTGAGGTTGTATAACTTTATTTGATTCAAATCTATTGTTAGATGTTCATGGATCATCTTCAATACTTTGTGTCAATGATAAGTCATCCCTCGATGCGCCATATTTTGAATCCTTTGACTTGTGGATAGATAATCCCTAGGTAGTCACCTTCTCCTATTTGATTAGTAACCATTAACTATTCATTATTAACCTTTGATATTGTCGACCTAATCCATCATCTTGTGATTTATTTTTTTGTCAACTTATTGTATTATCATTTACTTTCCAACACCCATCATCATACTTATCATTATTGTATATATGTATCTCATGCATATTTATCATTTCCATTAACTTATTATCATTGCATAATAAAAAACCACAAAAACACGATAAAATCAAAAAGACAAAAAGATGCATTCATATGTAACTAACTGTTGGACTTAGAGGATTTTATTAGGACCCTTGCATGTGGACCTTGCCCTAATTCTTGACACTTTCCTCTAACTTGTATTTTCATATGTAACTTGGAATTTTATTTTAAGAATGGCATTCATGGCACTACCCTAGGGAGACATGCTTTGTAAGACCATTATCCACTTGTTAACTTAGGTCACTTTGCACACATAAGGCTTTATCTTGGGCTATCTTACAATGAGACCCTTTATTTCTCACTATGGTTACTCTATAAATATTCATGTTCGTAACCATTTCAAAATCAAAATCAATGAACCCTTGATCCAATGTCAATTGGTATTTTCCCAATCAAATTCAAAATACAATAAAAATACGATTAATATTATGTTCCATGAGCCTTAAATGGTGGGGAATGGGTAAGGATGAAGCTCTCCTACCCTTACTCTGATTATTTTAGACATAAGACGCTTGGCTTATTTGTCTGAAATATTTGCCTCCGCACATAGTATTTAGTGCAATCTAATAAAAAAACAATCTCTTTTCATAAACCATAAAATCAACACAAACTCATCAAGTCATTTTTTTGTGCCTTAGGGCATCAGTCCAAAAACTCCTTTTCATGGTAAAATCAACCAACACACAAACATTTTCCACTCCGAACTATGTAGCTCTGATTCTTCATCCCCCGATAAATGATACGTAGGCACAAGGGTCCCAATCCTTGGCAAGCATAATAATAAAAAACCATAATCTCATCATTTCCCACTTTCCTAATAATAAAGAAATTTTAGAGATAAATATCCATGCACGCAGACAACTAAAATGGTTCCCATGGAGTACCATGAACGTGAGGGGTGCTAATACCTTCCCCTTGCATAATCGACTTTCAAACCCATATTTGGTTGCGTGACCAATCCTTATCCTTTTCTTTTTTTCTCTAGAGGGTTTTATCGACTATTTTACCTTTCCTCTTTGTATGAGGAATAAATAAAATTTGATGGCGACTCTATTTTCTTTTCTTTTTAGAAAGCATTGTTTTGTCAGTCAGTTTAATCACGGTAGCGACAACTGGCGACTCTGCTTGGGACTTGGTTTCCCTAAGCTAGTCAAGCCTAGTTTAGGTTGCCTTTTTGCGTGTCTGGGGGTTTTATGTCTTTATTTTTGCTTGCTTTATTCCTGTTAATATTATTTTGTCTACAACTTGGCTCTGTGATGATGAGATACCTAAAATGGATGAGAATGATTGCAAGAAAACCCTATGGGAAAGGCTATATACCTGAGTCTGATAGTAAGCTTGAGATATGAGAGGTTGAGTAGTATGGGCCACCGAGAAGCTTTTCTCGTAAGGGCTGATACGAGAACTTTGTTAGAGTAGATTCTCTTGAGGAAACTATTGACCGTCAAGATTTTGGCATAAGCATTCTTATCTTCATTAGAGTACATGACTCTAAGGAACTTTTTTAGAATATTTAAACTTTGACCAATTAGGATCGGTGGTTGCATAGTACAGGTCCCCGAGAAGCTCTTCTCCCGAGGGCCGGTACGAAGATCTCGCTCAAAATAGATTTCCTTGATGGAGCTGACGCCTGGCAAGTAAATTGACATAAGCGGCAGACAGTCAAGAAAGTCCATGACTCTGAGAACCTTGTCTAGAACACAATTTTTATCAAAATCCCTAGATCTTGCACAGTAAGAACCTTTATTTGAAAGCAATCAGTATTATACCTCATTCCTTATCTCAAAGATCTCAGATTATGAACATGTGCTTGAGTATCATTATCCATTAATCTGCTCACCCATCCATCCACGCATTCATAACATTCATACATGATAATCACCGAAACAAAAATAAATCTCTTAACATCTTGTGTTTATCGCAGGAATATAATATTTTACAAAGTAATCATGAATCCTCTAACGAGAAAGAGTATATTCTCCTTCAGATACAAGGAACCACAAACTAACAGCCTGGCGATCTTAAGTTCTAGGATTACATCCATCAAAGATAACAAGTTCCGAGCAACCTATGGGAACATCTTGGACCTCTTAACTGAGAAAGTTGACGTTGGAGCACTCACAACCTTGGCTCAATACTATGACATCCCTATATGATGCTTTACTTTCCTCGATTTTCAAGTGTCCCTAACATTGGAGGATTTTAAGAGGATTCTTAACTGATATATCAAATACTACAATCCTTTCCCCATGTTGGAAGAAGGCTTCACTTTGTCCGAGCTAGCTTCAGTTTTAGGTATCAATGCAAACGAGTTGGTAGCCAAATTGGGCACCCAAAGGTATTGTCAAGGGTCTCACAAGGAAGTTTTTAGAAGACCATGCTTGGAAAATGATCAAAGTGGAAAAGGGAGAATTTTGTAGCGCAACCTTTGCCTTATTGATCCATGGAATTGTCTCATTCCTAAATATTAACAATTTCGTAGACCATTTGGCAGTGGAGATATTCTTAACTAACAACCCAATGCCCTTCTTGCTAGCGGAATTCTACCATACCTTTCATACTAGGAATGAGAAAAAAGGTGGAACTTTCCTTTGTTGTTCTCCACTCCTACATATATGGATGGTGACTCACATGCCTCAAAGAGGAGCCATTGTCTCTAGAAATCTCTCTTGCCCTCAAAGATTTACCTCTCTCTCCACCAGATCTATCCTACGATATAAAAGAGAGTGGGAAACTAAAGACGTAATATTCATATATGAAGGGTTCCCTAATGTACCTCTGATAGGTACATGTGTTTGCATCAACTAAAACCCCGTGCTACTTAAAAGACAACTTGGGCATGCCATGGTGAGTCCTCCCGAAGACAGAGACCTCATGTCATTCATAATCAGCAATGTGGACCCACTCAATCCAACTGTGATAAGATTTAAGAGAGCTTAAACGAATATAGTCAGAATTGACCAAGAATGGGGGAAGAAAAAAATCTTAGCCAAGGAATCATACATCCCGTGGGTGAAAGAGAGAGCTTGAATTGACAAAATGCCTTTCCTTTTTTATTCTTCATCATTCCCTCTAATTCCTGAACCTGAGCCCATCTTGTAAGAGGATGTTGACAAGCTTACCAACAAAATCAAAGAGCTCGAGTTGGAAAACACTCAGCTATGACTTCAACTCAATTGTACCAAGCAAAGAAACGAAGACTTGGAAGACAAGGGTAAGCAAGTCAAAAGGGAGTTTGAGAGCAATAAGAAGAGTGTTAGACGATAGTACCGATCTAGAAGGGGGGTTGAATAGACCAATTTTTGAAAGTTAGCACTTTTAAAAATGTTTTCAACGGTTGCGGAAGCACCCTAGATTATAATCGTCTAAATAATCCGTTAATCGAAAGATCAGATATGTGTGAACCGAATGGAATTACTTAAGATAGAGATTATCAACCACTATCTAAATAAATCGATTAACCACTATGATCCTTGATATCGTTACCTCTAATAATGCTTAACACAATAAGAGATCAAGTAAAATATTACTAAGTTTGTGTGAGATTAATTTTATCAAACACTTGGTGTGCACTCCATACCAAGTTTCAATTTCACTCAAATTGAATGTGTAGAATTTTACTCAGTTGCAATCCAAGTGATTGCAACAATCTATCAAACAGTTACTATGCACACCAATCAAGCAATATTGATTTTACGATTAATTTCATACATAACGTAATTAATGCAGAATTTAAAGAGTTAATAGATAGAGAGAACAAGACCGGATTTGTTGAGGCAGTTCCCTTATCGTCCTCGCTTAGGGTACATTTGCCCTCAATTCTAAATCTAGAATTGAGATGTTTTTATTAACACGTTGCAAAGTCAATACAAGAGAATAAATGATCACCACCAATCAACCCCTAGAGTTTTTGCATATCCTATTCTATTCTCTCCCTTTGATTCGAGTTGAACCAAGTCCTTCAAGCGCTTCGAACAAAACCTCCGGTTACCGCTACCTTATTGCAAGAACGCCATGTTCTCCAAAACTTCAGCTCGGCTGATTTCGAACGCAAGTCGCTTGAACCCTAAGCTTTCTTCATAATCCTCCGGTTACCGCTACTTGTTTGACCGACCCTTCCGTTCTTCAAACGTTACACTCGGCTGAATCTGCGAAGCAAAGGTTAGTGCAAAACCCCCAAATTCTTGGAGGATAAAACCTCAATGGTTTTATTCAAGAAAAACCCACACAAAGTATCAACCCAAATTAAGATAATCCAATCTAATTTGAACGTTATCACAATAACAATGCACAATGCTCAACAAAGATTATTATGTGTGATTATTGAGAAATGCAATGAAGAATGAAGATGATGAGCACTTTGGTGTATATCTTTCACTTTTCTTGTTGTTTTTTGAAGAAAAGACACAAGAATATTTATATGATGTATGAACCAAATAACTAACATAACAGAAATATTTTGCAAAGGTACACAACTGAAAATTATGTAAAACAGGCGATGAGTCGATCTGTTCACACAGTTGAGTCGACTCAAAGAGTTTAGAGACTCATGACTCAACCTGTTCAGACCCGTGGAAACATGATTCAAATGAAACACCAATGAGTTGACTCAAACAGCCAATGAGTCAACTCAAACAGGGGATGAGTAAACTCAAACAGGTTTTTCCAGAGTTAAGTCGACTCATGACTCGACCTGTTCAGACCCGAGAGTTACGCTCCTACTCATGAGTCGAATCAGTTCTACTACTCCAAGTCACGAGTTTACTCATGACTTGACCTATTCAGACTCATGAGTCAACTCAAAATTCTTAAATTGTCAACAATGAGGTTTTTGATATTGGTCAATTCAAACCATTTTCTTGTGAACCTAAGGTACCAATGATAATCAAGCGCATTATTCACATCTATGAAATGCTCCTATATGTATGGACTCATTTCACTTATAGTTTGAGCATGTTAGAGGATGAATGCATCCTATGATATGATGACACCGTCCAAAGCACACATTATGAGAAACAAAAAAAGGTTTGACATCATCAAAATAAGGACAAGGGATCTTTGCCCTCACATACTCTCCCTTTTTGATGATGGCAAACCGTGGCACAATCACGTACTTTGATAGACATCCTCCCCCTGATTTTATGCATGCCTTCAAACCTTCTACTATTATAAATCTGCTAAATCAGCTATTATGTTTCCATCGCTTCTCCCCTTATGACAACATCCAAAAGAAACAATGAAACGGTCAACATGATATAAAGATATTCATAAGCACTTAGTCAACGTCTTTGCAACATATAGACATCAACAACCATGCACATAACATGAAGTCAATGGAAGAAGTATATGCATAAATATTACACAGAGCAAAAGAAAATAAGTAAATAAGATTGCCACATTTGTTTAGTATAAACTTTAGGACAAATGACTAAATACAGTAAATATGATACCTAAGCAAGTTCAAGTATAATTCAAACATAGTAGTTGATCAAACTTAGATCAAGCCATCACATGACATCAATAGTTACATAGATCAAGTATATACATACAATATAAGTCAAATGGATAGGAACGATATTACCTCCAATGGTGATAGACGACGAGTGCCCTCACATAGCCGCACTTATAAATCAAGGAATAGACATGCATAATATATGTATTTAAACGCGATCAGAGATATCGAGAACACCAAGTTCCCTACAGATGTGGAAGAAAGGCTCTGTCGCAAGTGGTTTTGTGAAAATATCAGTAAGTTGAATTTTGCTATCAACATGCTTGAAGACAACATCACATTTCTCAACATGATCCCTAAGGAAGTGATGCAAAATTTCAATATGTTTAGTGCGCGAATGTAGTATATGATTTTTGGTTAAACTGATGGTGCTTGTGTTGTCAAAAAAAAGGGAATACGTTCAAGTTGAACATCGAAGTCAAGTAATTGTTGTTTGAGCCAAAAAATTTGAACGCAACAATTACCCGCAACAACGTATTCCGCCTCAGCTGGTGACAAAGCAACTGAAACTCACTTTTTATTGTGCCAACTCACTAAGGAATTTGAATAAAAATGACAAGCCACTAGTGCTTTTCCTATCCGATTTGCAACCAGCAAAGTTGGAATCGGAGTAGCCAACCAAAGAGCAATCACTTCCCTTAGAAAACCAAAGCCCATACTTTGAAGTACCACAGAGGTATCTAAATATGTGTTTGACGGCCTTTAGATGTGATTCTTTGGGACATGATTGATACCTAGCACACATACATACACTAAACATAATGTCTGGTCGAGATGCGGTAAGATAGAGGAGAGATCCGATCATACCTCTATACCTTTTTATATCTACGGCTTTATCATTTTCATCCCGATCCATATTAACAGTAGCAGGCATTGAAGTGTCGATTACTTTGGAGTTTGCTATATTGAAGCGCTTGAGTAGCTCATTACAATACTTCGTTTGGCTCACAAAAGTTCCTTCTTCAAGTTGCTTGATTTGAAGTTCGAGGAAGTAATTTAGCTCCCCTATCATGCTCATTTCAAATTCTCCCTGCATCAACTTAGAAAATTCCTTGACCAGATTTATGTTAGTAGATCCAAAAATAATGTCATCTACATAGACTTGAACTAAGATAGAGTGGTTTCCTTGACGCTTAATAAAAAAGGTTGTATCAACCTTCCCTCTTGAGAATCCTTGTTCTAGTAGAAATTTGCTAATATGCTCATACCATGCCCTAGGGGCTTGTTTGAGACCGTACAAAGAACGTTTGAGCTTATAAACATAGTTAGGATGCTCATAGTTTTCAAAACTGGGAGGTTGAGATCCATAGACCTCTTCATTAATGTGACCATTTAGGAAAGCACTCTTAACATCCATTTGAAATAATTTAAAATTTTGAGAAAAAACATAGTCAAGCAAAAGGCGTATAGCCTCGAGTTGGGCAACCAGAGCATAAGTTTCCTCATAGTCGATGCCTTCCTCTTGGTTATACCCTTGAGCAACAAGGCGCACCTTGTTGCGAGTTATAACTCCATTTTCGTCTAACTTATTCCTAAACACCCATTTTGTGTCGACTCGATGGTCTCGTAAGGGGGAACAAGATCCCACACCTCATTTCTTTGGAATTGATTAAGTTCCTCTTGCATCGCTAAAATCCAATATTCACCGAGTAATGCATCTTTGGAGTTTTTAGGCTCATTTTGAGAGACGAGAGCGAAACGATAACAAAAGTTACTTATCTTTGACCGTGTGGTAACTCCCTTTGAGATATATCCTAGAATATTATCGATGGGATGATCCTTATAAGATTTCCATTCCAAAGGAAGATCATTGTTATTAATCGAATGATCCTCCTTTTTCTTTTCGTAAATTTGATCTGGCTCCTCCTCCGCTTTTTCCGGATGGGGTTCAACACGCTTTTCTTCTTGATCTTTTATTATGTCTTCCGAAGGAACACCTGCACCATCAACAATAATACCTTCTCCGACAGTTTTCGAATAAGATTCATCAAAGGAAACATGCACGGATCCTTCAATAATAAGTAACCTTTTGTTGTATACTCTATATGATTTACTAGAATGAGAGTATCCGAGAAAGATACCTTTATCTACTTTTGAGTCAAATTTACCAAGATTTTGTTTACCATTGTTTAATACAAAGCATTTACATCCGAAGATATGAAGATGTGAAACATTATGCTTCCTTCCTTTTAGCAATTCATAAGGGGTTTTGTTTAGAGTAGGACGAATGGGTATCCTATTCAATACATAACAAGCCGTGTTTATGGCATCGACCCAAAAATATTTAGGAAAGCCGTTTTCAATGATCATAGTCCTTCAAAGCTCTTCTAAAATTCTATTTTTACGTTCCACTACTCCATTTTGTTGTGGAGTTATTGGAGCAGAAAAATCATGATCAATGTCATTTGTTTCACAAAATTCCTCAAAGAGGTGGTTTTCAAATTCACCTATGTGGTCACTTCGAATATTAATTATGCTAGTGTTCAATTTGTTTTGAGACATCTTGGCAAACTTTTCAAAAGCAGAAAAAGTGTCACTTTTACTTGCTAAGAATATAGTCCAGCAAAATCTAGAGTAGTCATCTACTGTAATGAAACCATAGTAGTTTCCACCTAGACTTTTGATTCTAGATGGCCCAAATAGGTCCATATGGAGAAGTTCAAGGGGTCGCATTGTGGAAACAATATTTTTAGATTTAAACGAGATCCTTGTTTGCTTTCCCATTTGGCACGCATCACATAAGTGATCTTTTGAAAAGTTGATTTTGGAAAGACCAACTACTAGATCTTTCGCGACAAGTTTATTTAGCAAGTCAAAGTTGACATGCGCTAATCGCCTATGCCAAATCCACGAGTCTTCACTCATGGAGACGAGACATTTAGAGCTAGTCAAAGATACTTCATTTAAGTTAAGCAAGTATACATTATTTTACCTCCAGCCCTTAAGCACATCTTTCTTATTATCATTATGTTCAATCATGCAACAATCTTTTAAAAATGATACTTTGTATCCTTTGTCACATAATTGGATAATACTAATGAGATTGTGCTTAAGGCCTTTAACTAAAAGGATGTCTGAGATAGTAGTAGAGGAGGGATTACCTACACTACCTTTTTCGAGTATAGCTCCCTTGTTATTATCACCGTAGGTTACAAACCTTTTCTTCTTAGCCACAAAGTCAAAGAACAATAAAGTGTCACCCGTCATGTGTCTTGAGCATCCACTATCGAGAACCCATGTTCTCTCTGTATTCCAAAAGACATTTCACCTTCAATTTAAAACAAGGGAAGGAGGTACCTAATTTTCATTGGGTCCTAGTGTGTGAGTGAAACTTTGGTTGCATTTGGGCAACCATTGAAAAATGCCATTAGGGACTAGAAATCTCCTAAATCGACATTTCAATTTATATTCCAGGTTTTATTTTAATTTCCATTTTAATTACTTATGCCTTATTGTATGCTTAATTATCTGAATACCATGTCTGTTACCGGATCCATGTCCCGCTAAACCTATAGGTATCAGTATGTAAAGACCATCGAAACGACGAGATTCATAAATAATTGGTGTTGGCTTTTATAAAATATTATTTTCCAGTTTTAGTTTCTTGTTTTATTCAAAGTTGTTTTTCGTACGAGAGTACAAAGCAAACAAAGGTTACGGTCAATAAAAACGAGAGTGTGAGACTTTAACCGGATAGCTGAAACTAGGCATTAATCCTAAACACAACGAGAGCGCTTTAGGATTAATTAGACTTTATTTATATTCAAAAATTACATTTAAATTCATAATGAGACCGCGAGAGCCAAGCATTCTGGTTTAAGAGTATGGTCAGAGTCAATAAAAACGAGAGTGCGAGACAAAGTCCTTTTTATAAATAATATCTACTGAAGAATATTTTGATCAATAAGATTACACCAATTATCTATCGAATCCCCGAATTTTGATGCATTACATACCGATATCCCTTTATTAAATATCTCTATTAATTTTCTGTCCACATTATAGTTATTTCTCTTTATCCCTTCAATCTTAGAACGTTCCTCAGCCTTAGGTTTACATAGTAACATTAGATAACGATGCGTTCAATTATTAGTCCTTTTGGGTTTGATAATCTTTAAAACTACACGATACAACTACGCACTTACAATTATGATTCCCATAGACTTACTAAGTTGCGGGCATGGTGTGATCTTGTCTCTTTATGTCATTCGTGCGGCTCAGTCGTGGACCCATTTGTTGCTAACATTGTGTGTTTTATATGTAACGACTTGAACATTTCTTTTTGTAACAATATTTGGAGAGGATCCCAATGCCTAAAGGATGTGTTACCTAAGTTGCATCATCTTTCAAACTCTTCCAATAGCAATGTTGAGGAAAATTTTGACATTGGAATATTAATTTCAGTTATGTTTCTTCTTTTGGTTTGGAGTGGCTGGAGCATGATTTTCTGGGTTGGTTAGAGGAAGTAAAGCATCATCCTAATACCAATGACACATTTTTATGGAGCCTGGTTCTACTAGAGAATTCATAGTGAAGTCTTACTATAGTTTGTTGGTATAGGAGGTTCTGCTGGAACCAATGTGTGATTCCTTGAGAAGAGCCTTTAGAGATCTTTAGAAACTTAAGATTCCTTCTAAAATCCTGATATTTGGATAAGAGTGTTGGTAAATCTTCTCCCAACTAAAGATCATCTTTTTTAAGAAAAACATCATCCATAGTGCAAATGATCTATTGTGTGTTCTGTGCTTGGATAAGGAAGAAAGTTTGGACCATTTGTTTCGTCACTGTGTAGTTTCAAAGTGCATTTGGGGAGGTATTCCTATTTGGTTAGGAATATATAAGGTTTCTTTTGCTAATTGTATTGATGCTTTTAACTTTCATTTCAAATTGTTTCGGAAGTATTTTAGCTCGAGTAAGGCAACTATGATATGGTTAGCAACATGTTGGAGCATTTGGTTGGGTAGAAACAACACTTTATTTCGTAGTTATGTTGTTAATGTATATGACATTATGGTCTCTGTTAAATTTTTCTCGTGGAAGTGATTAGTTATAGGTAACAATGGATATAACCTTTTGTAGCTTTATGGAATGGTTTGTGTCTCCTTTGAGTTGTCTGAATTCAAGGTGATTGATCTTGTTTGTTTGTAAGGGTTGAGTACCCGTTATACTCATTTGATATTGAACTCCTTGCTTATAAAGAAATAAAATGATTGAGACACAAGTTACATAGGTCAGAAAAACAAAATTCTCGGACCTGTAATCATTTACACAAAACTTGTAATCGATCATAACTACTAAATAACAGAAAATAACAACCAGTGGTAACTAGTTACTACGAATGTGTAGCCGGTTACACCAACTCCATAAGCACTTTTCTTCAGCTTTTTTGATTTATTTTGACACCGATAATCGATTACACCCCGTGTTAACCGATTACAACACTTAAATTACTAAAAAACTCTTAATAAAAATGAAACTGAAAAAGTAACGTGACAAACTAAGAGTTTGATTATAATCTCTAAAATATGACACTTATATTAGAATCGGAGGGAGTATTAGAGATGAAAATGGTGATACCAAGGTGACGACGTAATTGAAACATTTTACAAAGATGCTTATAGTAGAAATCTAAACCATGAAACTCTAGGTTAATTTCTCCATTAATTGTAGCTCCTGAAGGGTGAGCAATGAGTTTGATTATGAAAAAGTGATAAATCATTTTAAAAATCATTTTCAAGAAATATTGGACCCGTTTGATATAGATTTGTTTATAAATGATTCGCATTGTGATAAATATTTAAAAAATAAAATTTTAACAAAAATTGATTAAAATAATTTTTCATGTAATATATTATATTTTTGATACAACTTTTTTTTTAGTAATACATTTTTTTAAATGCTTAAAGTTGGAAGAAATTTTAATTCGTTTATTATTAAAATCAATTTCAATTGATATTTTTTTTTGTAAAATTATATAATTTTTAATATATTAAAATATTTAATAGTAAATATGTTGATATAGAATACAGTGGAAACACATAGCTTATAACAGCTTCATTATGTAATTTATGTATTTCTCATTGTACAAAGAAAGAAGAAGAAGAAAATATACTTCTATCTTCTAACAAGAAAATAAAATTTTAGTTACAGTAAACAGTAACAAACTAACAACCAACTACCAAAAGGGAAAATGGAAACCCAATAATAGAAAAGGTCTAAGATATTTAACACCCCTTTAAGGTGGATTGTGTATGTTACAAAGTCCAAGCTTAGAAAGACTAGCAAGTACAATAGGAGCATGCAATGGCTTGGTGAAAACGTTTGCGAACTGATTGGCACTTGAAACAGGAAGAAGATGAAGTAGCATTGAATTGATTTTTTCATGAATTACATGGCAATCAAGTTCAATGTGTTTAGCGTGCTCATGGAAAGTTGGATTGTGAGCCAAGTAGATAGTTTAGTGACTATCACAATAAACGGAAGCAGGAGAAGAAAAACCAATGTGAAAATCGTGAAACAAGTTGTGTAACCATTGTAATTCACATGTAAGAGAGGCTAGGGATTTGTATTCAGATTCTGTAGAGGATCTAGATACAGTGTTCTGCTTTCTCGATTTCCATGAGATCAAGGAGGAGCCTAGAAGAACACAAAAACATGTAACATATCTTCTAGTATCAGGGCACCTAGCCTAGTCTGAGTCAGAAAAAGCAAGTAGTTTTAGAGCACTAGAGGTTGAGAATAAAATGTCTCGAGATGGTGAAGAATTTAGGTATCTAATGAGTTGTATGCTTGCATCATAATATGGTGCAAAAGGTTTAAATATAAATTGGCTAAGATGTTATACAACAACAAAAATGTCAGACCTAGTATTGGTCAGGTAAATCAGTCGACCAAGAAATCTCCTATAAATGGCAGGATCACCAATAGGGGTTCCATCAGAAATATAAAGTTTGAGAGGTGGATCAAAGGGAGTGACAGAAGGTTTGGAAGCTATGTTCCCTGTGTCTTGTAACAACTCAAGAGTATATTATATTTGGTTAAAGAATATACCTGAGTTAGTTCTGTCAATTTCAAAACCTAAGAAATATCTCAAGAAGCCTAAGTCTTTTATTTTGAATTTGGAATCCAAAGAATTTTTGACAAAATTGATCTCATGTATAAAAATGCCACCTAAGATTAAATCATCTACATAACACAAGCAAGGTGATAAAGGTTCGATCTGAGGACTTAGTATACAGGAAATGGTCATACTCAAAATATTTGAAACCAAGAGAAGTGAGAAAAGAGGAAAGTTTGGAGTACCAATGTGTAAGACCCCAATTTTGACCCTAAGATCCCTCATGCTATCTCATCATTTGCATTGGCTTTGGGATCACACCTTGGCATCCTCCTTACCCCTCATTCACTGGGTTTGCATTGGGAGAGATCACCAAGCACATTTGATTGTATCATACTGTATTTTTCTTTTTTTACTAACCAAAATACCAAAAATATGTCCATGTATAGCTATATTTCTTTTGTAGGTAGTGTGTGCATCCACCTATGCCTCATCAAGCTCACAACTAGGGTTTGAGACCCTTAGTGCAAGAGATCAATCAAGTAAAGATTCACATTGGTTATAAACATCATATATGGATCCCCATATTCTTCATTTGTCATTTTTATCAAGAATTCATCAAGAGTTTGAAGCTTGTTTGCCTTGAAAGCCCTAATTCATCTGGGTATCTTGTGTGACTTCCTCAATAGGTTTCTTCAACAATTGGTCAAATATATCAAGGTATACTTAATTATACATCATCTTATGCATATATTATCCTCCATGAGTCCAAAAGATCAATATAACTTCAAGTTTTCAAGTTGGTTCAAAGAGGTTGGCCTAGAGAAAGTCAATTGGTCAAAGCTGGGGTTCCCTAGACCCTATCTCCTATAATTTTTTTCATATTACAATTATTCCAAGAGAAAATTTACTCTTTATGACATTAAAAAACAAATTTAATTTTGACATCAAGAGCTAGTTTTCCTTGGAAAGTCATTTTTTATGGTGAAACCTTATAGGTCATTTTGTTTGTGCCCTAGTTAGGAGGTCAACTTCCAAGGACCATAATTTGCTCAATGTTTATTAGATGAAGGCCATACAAGTTTCATCACCAAACTAAAAATGTTCTCTCCAACTTTTATTCTTTGAGAAATTTCAAATTCAACTTACAAGGGCATGTGCCAAGAGGAAACATTATAGGTCATTTTGGGCCATTACCATTGAACAAGCAAATTTCCTCAAATTCTAAAATGCATAACTCCCTCATGCAAAATCCAAATGATGTCAAATTTATGACCAACTTGAAGAGGGATTAAAGAGCTACAATTTTGTTGAAGAAACAATTTTTATATGGAGCTCATAGCAAAGGTTATTCAAGGTGGAAGAAGTGGTCATTTGACTTGGTACTTAGAAAAATTTCAATTATGTTTGATTTCTCCAACTTCCCCCTCAAAATTCGTCATGATCCAAGCTCCAAATGAAAACGTGTTCAACCTCAAAGTTGTTCCTCTTGATGTCACCTTTCCAAAAAGTCCAATATCAACTTATTTGGACAAGAATTGAGGGACTTGCGCATGGTTCCTTTGTTGGGTTTATTTTGGAAAGTTTTGAATTCAAGTGTCCATTTCCTTTTGCATGCTAACATGTTATTGTTTCAGGTGCCATTGTGCATGAATTGGAGTGAGATTACATCATGGTTCAGGCCCAAATTAATGCCCATGTATCAATGTTGCTAAATTTTGTAAAAAAATTCAAGTGTGTGAAAAGAAATGCATAACCCTATAAATACATGTCTATTGTGATCTGAATAGGGATCCCTTCTGCCCAAGCTTTGAAGCATTGCCTCCCTAACCTCCATTAAAGGATAAAATTGAATATTTCACTTGAAATCTATTTTCAATTCTCCTTCTATTTTGAGATTGAAACTCCAAGAATCCAAGCCTTTCATTGATCCACTTCACTTCCTGCAAGCTTCTAGAGTCGAGCCAAGGCAAATTGGAAGCAAGATCAAGTTGAATTGAAGCTATCCAAAGGTTATTTTTATCAAATTTCTCTTCTTCGATTCTCCCTCATTTCTAAACTATTTTGATTGATTATTGGTTGGCTGAAGTCCTACTAATGTAGGAAACAAGATTAAGTTACTTTGAGGTCAAATCGAAGCAACTCAGATCATGCACCTCAAATTTTAAATCCATGCATCTTTTAATATACTTGGAATTAGATGTAATGGAGGTCAGATTCAAGCTCCTGAGCATTTTTACTTTGAAATCACGTCATTGCTTTTTATTTTGGTGGTGGTTTGTGGTAGACCAGTCCGGTGAGATCCACCGGAGAAGACGGCCGGAGCTAGGGCTGCAGTGATGTGTTGGCAAGGTTCCAGCCATTTGATCTGATCCCACATTATAATCTCAACCCTCTGATCTGATTACCTTTGGTGTTGCGCGTTGACTAGGGTCTTGGATGGACTGCACACGCGTGGCCATCAGATTTGCCACCTCAATTAATGAGGGAGATCCGATGGCCCTTCTTTTTTCTCATTTATTTGAATTTCTGATTTTTATTTTTTAGTAGCCTTATTTTGTTTAATTCATAATAAATCCATTTTTTATCCAAAAAATATGGGGCTTTCACCAAAAATCTTTAAATATTTCCCTCTTCCATTTTTGAATTAAAATTAATTTTTTGATCAATTTTGATATATTTCATGAATTTAATGTTTTTGTGCATATATTTTAATTATTTTAAAATACTTCTGACTTTCTAAAAATCATGATTTTTTTTGTCTAAGGTCCTTTGACCTGGCTTTACCTAGGATAAATCCCTAAGCCATTTATTTGGCGTTTTGAAGGGATTTGAGGTTTTGGCCAAGTTAAAATGCATTTTAATTCACTTTTAATTTTATTTTTCATTGATTAAATGTTTAAAAATTATGTTGAGCCATTTTTATGGTCTTATGATGTTTGACTTTCTGTTTGGACCTTGGTCATGGTTGATTTGACTTTTGTTTTATCAAAACCATTGGGTTTAGGGGATTCATGAAATATACATTTCATCTCCCAAAATGAATGGATGGTATTGATCAAATGAAATTCCTCTCATGACCAATTTGTGTTTCTATTTCCCCTTCCCTCTTCATCTTCATCCCTATTATTCCCCATTCCCTCATTTGACCAATGATTTCTCTAATGTATAAATGCTAATTGATTCATCAATGACCCTGTCTCATATGAATCAATACAAGTATGACTGAGATAGGTTCTTCCCCTTTTCTTTTAGTGTGTGGTGTGTTTTAGGAGTTTGGTTCCTTATACCAAATCTCTAACATGCATTAACACCTATATCTTTATTGCTCGGCCTCATATAGTTGTGACTTCTACATAAGTCTAATTATGATTGCTTAACATAGAGCTAAATTTGATCGAGAAGGCATAACATTTTAGTAAGTGAGATTGTAAGTATCCAATTCTTCATGGCATTGTGTGGAAGCTTAACCTTTTTTCCTTTCACGACAGCTAGTGGTATACTTGTTGAATTATCCAAGTTGGATCCCTTCTCATGGAAGATGTCTTGGTTTAAGGATTCATACTTGTGAATGAATGGTTGAGTGTTATCCAAAGAATGACTTAATCAATTAAAAATAATCACTAATGTTTGACTAACCGTTGGCTAACTCTTATTAATATTGCTTTACTTTGAAGTCATTTACTTTATGCACTTTAAATTTCAAGTACCTTTATCATTCATTGCCATTTACATTTCATGCAACTTGTTTATGTTTCAAGTCATTTTCACTTTGCTCACTTGAGCCATAGCTTGTGATTCTATATATTTATTTGTGTGTTTTGATTTTGTTTGTGGTCTTAGGACCCTAAAATACCTAATAGCAACAAAAACCCTAAAAAACATTTGGTGGACTGTTGGAACTTGATCTGAACTTTTAGACTTAGAACTAGGTAAAATTCCCTGTGCTAAAGGACTTGGCCAATGCCAACATCTAAGACTGAGTTATCCTTGATAGTGACTTTAATTTGATACAAGACCTTGGATCTCTTTGATTCATCTGCTACTTTGTCTTTGTGCTTAATTGCTATTTTGTTATTGTCTATGTCTGATGTTTTGTTCTGAGTTGATCAAGGGATATTTCATCTGCTACATTGGAATACACTGAAGACTGCTAGCTATTAGATTGCTTGTTTGGATATTATGGCTATCTTTATTTGATACCTTGGTCTTCATATGATGCTTGGATATTGCTTATTGCTTATTGTTTGTCAAAGTCCAAAGGAAAATTAGTTTCTATATGATATTCTTGTCTGTTGAATTGCATCTCATTTGTCAGATCTTTTTAACTCTTAAAATTTTAATTTTTTCTTAGGTTAGCCTCTTCATCTCCTCCCACTTTCTTTTATTTCAAAATCTCCCCCTCCTTTCAAAAACTTTCTTTGCTTGTGATTTCAAACTTAGACATGTTTTAATGATTAGAAACTTTGGCATTATGCCATTGAATTTTAAACTTCTTTTCTTAAATCAAACTTGTAAATAAAATTAACCATATTGACTTAAATTTCAAAAAGACAAAAAGAACTAACAACCCCATTCAAATGTTTGGCCTTTCTGTGCCCTTTTCTTGTTAAACATTTTTGTTAAAATCAATTCACTAACTTCTTTGAAATTTTTACCACGAACTACGGGGTTTTGATCCCTCATTTTTTATGTTGGTACGTAGGCATAAGACCGAAAGTCTTGTCAAACACAAAAATTTAATCAATGAATTCTTTTCTCATCCCCGCACTCTTTATTTTATCAAACATCATTTATCCCAAAACACACATGTACACAAAAAGGGCTCCCTAGGAGTACCTAGGACACTTTGGGTGCTAACACCTTCCCTTTGTGTAACCAACCCCTTTACATGTAATCTTTGGCATTTTATTAGTTTTGATTTAAAAACTTCTTATCTTTGGGTTTTCTTCATACTTTTCCCTTTTCTTTTGGAAACAATAAAAGTGCGGTGGCGACTCTAGTTTTACTGACGTCAAGTTTATCCATAGCTTGATGGTCACGAATTTACCGCTACAAAAATTAAGTGGCGACTCTACTAGGGAGTAGTCCTCAGTGGGATTAGCCTACTTTTTATGTGTATATTTTTGTATATTTGTGTTTATTTGTATACATTGTTTGTTTGATATAATCTGTCTGTTGTGCTTGGTGATTTCTAATTGGTAAGATAAGTTCTAACCCGAACTTGAGTGCAATTAAGATAGGAGGATGGTATAGTCATTTTCAACTTGTGTGGAGTAGTCCTTAACAAGTTGACTTGAGACCCATCTGCTCAGTGAAGATATTCTTGGAGTTACTAATGTCATACAAGTAATTTGTGGATATGCAATACTTTCTCTAATTTGGGGGTCTGAGAAGCTGAGGACCATAGAACATTTAACCCAAGTTGGCCTATTTAGGACGTAGTGCGGAGGCTGTTCAAGTGTAGACTTGATAACAATTGTTACGCGATACTACACTCAGACGAGTTTCTCTTGAGAATATTATGGGTTGGTGAGTCAGTCATCCTAACCTATAATATTCGGTAGACGGAATCAAGACTCTGGGAAATGTTTAGAACATGATCTATAAGTTTTTACCCTTAGTACACTCCTTTGGGATGGTTCGTAACCCAAATCCATGCTCGTGAATCGCAACAAACCCTTTGATTCTCGGTTGATTCGATCAAGTCTCATCAATATCAATGGAACTTGGGTGTTGATAAGGTGAAAACCATAATCCACCAAAATGGATGATTGATCTTGATGATGACTTGATCCATCCCTTGACCTTTGTTTGTGTTTTCCTTGTGTGTGATCCCTTGTTTGTGATTGTTGCATTTATGCATACACGTACGTTATGACATTCATCATAGAAAAATAAATTTAAGGAAACTAAGGTCTTATTTGCAAATATTTTCAGACCATGGATTGTGGACGAAGGAGCACTAAGAAGTACAATTTCAGATGTCCCAATTTGAAAGAGTTAAGGAAATTGTCATCCTTTGTATTAGATCTTTTGGACTTCAAGCAACATCATGGGAAGCTCTTGTCTGTGTTATCTACTGATGTGGTTGAAGGACTCTTTAGAGTTTTGGTGCAGTTTTAGGACCCTCTCTATCGGTGCTTCACTTTTCCTGATTATCAGCTTGTGCCTACATTAGAAGAGTATGCCCATCTCTTGGGTATTCCCGTATCTAACAAAGTACCTTTTAGTGGATTAGAGGAGATTCCCAGATCTCATGTCATAGCTGAAGCTCTTCATCTGAAGAAATCTGAGATTGATGCTCATTTGGTGAAGAAAGGAGGTATTCTTAGATTGACTTCTGAGTTCCTCATTGGTAAAGCTACTGTTTTTTCTCAAGCCGGTAGCCTGGATTCTTTTGAAGCTACCTTTGTTCTTCTCATCTATGGTTTAGCTTAGTTTCCTAACATTGACGATTTTGTTGATGTTAACACCATTAGAATCTTCTTGATTAGAAATCATGTTCCTACTCTGTTGGGTGACATGTATTTCTCTTTGCATTTAAGGAACTCCAAAGGTGGTGGGACTATTGTGTGATGTGTTCCTCTCCTGTACAAGTGGTTTATTTCGCACTTGCCTCAGACGTCTACTTTTTTGGAGAACATGCAATGTCTACGGTGGTTGTAAGACCCCAATCTTTACCCTAAGATCCCTCATACTATCTCATCATATGCATTAGCATTGGGATCACACCTTTGCATCCTCCTTACCCCTCATCCATTGGGTTTGCATTCGGAGAGATCACCAAGCACATTTGATTATATCATACTTCATTTTTCTTTGTTTACTAACCAAAATACCAAAAATATGTCAATGTATAGTTTGTTACTTTTGTAGGTAGTGTACATGTTCACCTATGCTCTATCAAGTTCATATCTATGAGACCCTCAATGCAAGGAGCTCAATCAAGAATTGCTTTACATTGGCTCTAGACATCATATATGGATCCGCATTATCTTCACATGTTATTTTGATCAAGAATCACTAAGAGTTTGGAGTTGGTTTGCCTTGGAAACCCTAATTCATGTGGGTATCTTGTGTGACTTCTTCAACAAGCTTCTTCAACAATTGATCAAATATTTCAAGGGATACTTCACCTTACACCATCTTATGCATATGTGATCCTCCATGAGTCCCAAAAGTCAAGTAAATGTCAACCTAGCGAGTTGGTTCATGGTGGTTGACCAGAGGAAGTTAACTAGTCAAAATTGGGGTTCCCTAGACCCTATCTCCTACAATTTTTGTCATATGAAAATTATTCCATGAGAAAAGTGACTTTAAATGACATTACAAACAACTTTCATGTTGAGGTCTAGAGCTAGTTTTTCTTGGAAAATCATTTTTTATGGTGAAAGATTATAGGTCATTTTGTCTAAACCCTAGTTTGGAGGTCAACTTTCCAAGACCATAACTTGCTCAATGTTTATGACATGAAAGCAATTCAAATTTCATGATAAAATTCAAGATGTCTAATTCAACTTTGATGTTTGTAGGAAGTGCAAATTCAAATTGAAAATGCATGTGCCAAGTGAAAACATTCTAGGTCATTTTGGGCCAATACCATTGAACAAGTGATTTTCCTCAACTTCTAAAATGCATAACTCCTTCATGCCAAATTCAAATTAGGTCAAATTTGTGACCAAATTGAATAGGTTTGAAATATATACAACTTTTATGAAGGAACGTTTTTCATTTGAAGCCCATAGAAAAAGTTATTTAAGATGGAAGAAGTGAATATTTGACTTGGGACTTAGAAAATTTTCAAATACGTTTGATTTCCCAAACTTCCACCTCAAAATTCATCATGATCCAAGCTTCAAATGAAAACATGTTCAACATGAAAGTTGTTCCCCTTGATATCACCTTTCCAAAATATCAAAGATCATCTCATTTGGATTAAAATTGAGGGACTTGCGCATGGCTTCACTATGGAAAGTGTTTTGGCAAGATTGGATTTCAAATGATCAAATTCTTTTGCATGCTTACACTTGATGCATTCACTACTCTTTGCACACGGATGGGAAGTGGATTGCATCATTCTCAAGGCCCAAACCATTGCCCATGCACCCATGCAAGAAGGTTTTCAAATTTGTCCAATTTTCAAGTGGTGTAAATATCAAGTGCATTGCCTATTTAAACAAGCTTAAGGCTTCAGATTTATCATCAACACCTTGCCCAAGCTTTGCTAGACCAATTCAAACCCTCACTACCATAGAATTTTCTGAGATTTCTCTTGAAATCGAGCTTGAACTTCATCTTCTGTTTGAAAGTTCAAACTCCAGAAATTCACTTCCTTTTGCATCTCATTTGGTTTATGCAAGCCAGAGGAGGAGAAAACAATCAAATCCAGATCAAGATCAAGTGGAATTAGATCAACTCAAAGGTGATTTTTCAGAAACTTATTCTCTTCGATTCTCTCTTAATTATCCACTATTCTTGTTGATTTTTGGTTTGATGAAGTCCTACCAATGTATGCAACAAGATTGAGTTGCTTTGAGGTCAAATCGAAGCAACTCAATTCATGATCCTCAAAATTCAATTCCCTGTATCTTTTCATATACTTGGAATTAGACAAAACTGAGGCCATATTCGAGCTCTTGAGCATTTTTTTTTTAAATCCATGTCTTGCTTTTTCATTTTGGTGATGGTTGAAGGTGGACCAGTCCGGTGAGGTCCACCGGAGAAGAAGACCGTAACTTTGGCTCCGACAATGTGTTGGAAGCATCTCAACCACATGATCCTTTTAAAATGTTTTAATCTTGGGCATTGTTGTGATTACCACATGTGTGTCTCATTTGACTGCAGTATATGTGGAAAGCGCGCTGATCACCATCTGATCTGCCACCTCAATTAATGAGGGAGATCAGATGGTCCACGTTTTTTTGAATTTTTGAATTTTCCTTTTATTTGCTTATTTTTCATTAATTCATATTAATTTCATTATTGATCCAAAAAATATGGGACTTTCACCAAAAAAATTCAAAAAAATTTCTCTTTCATTTTTTGAATTAAAATTATTTTTTGGATCAATATTGATATTTTTCATGATTTAATTGTTTTTGTGCATATTTTTAATTATTTAAAAATACTTCTGACTTTTCAAAAATAATGAAATTTTTTCTCCAAAGTCCTTTGACCTTGTTTGACCTATGATAAATCTCTTGGCCATTTATTTGGTGTCTTGAAGAGGTTTTAGGTTTTTGATCAAACATAATTTAATTTAATGCATTTT